>NC_138146.1:15527011-15569511 GCF_964199315.1 Orbicella franksi
GGAAAAGACTTCTTAGCTACTTCAATTTTTCAAAATTTTCTAAGGGGCTGGGGGCATGCTGGGGGGCATATTGGGGGTATGGGTTCGAAGGGTTTGGGCATGCTTTCGAGCGCTGAAGTTGCTAACCTCCTAGCCTGCTACGCAGGCTAGGAGGCAGGCGTAGCGTTTTTTTTCCCTAACAGGGTCTCCATAATAACTCATAATTAATTAGTGTAAATTTACGAGCTTTCCATCAAGAATGTAGTCTGCGAACGCAGACGTGTTTCCGGCTGTCACTTGGTTCCGCCGAAAAATAACGTCTGCGAACCCGAGCCAGAAAACGATTTCTGTGACGTAGGAATTCTAAGCCAATCACAGTTTAGCTCAAATAACCCCAGAACTACTGCGCGAGGTATTCGCTATGAGGAGCACTCGGGTTTCATCCTATCATGGAATCTGATTGGCCAAGGAGAAACAAAAGTCATTACGTCACAGAAATCGTTTCCTGGCTCGGGTTCGCAGACGTTATTTTTCGGCGGAACCAAGTGACAGCCGGAAATACGTCTGCGTTCGCAGGCTATCAAGAATGCAGCTAGCATCTAACATGAAAACAAATTCTATCTCGAGCTTAAATAGATGGACTCCACTGATAAGGACTGCAGTAGCAACCCGTGAGTAAGAACCTGCATTTTCCAAGTTAGGTTTAACAGGTTCTTGCATAAATGGTATCTTTCAGATTCAGTGGTTTTCAGCCTATTCCTTACATAAAATCATAAAAAGTATTTGTTCATGCCATAACGACTTTTCGTGAAAAAAGAAGTGCTTACCACATAAATGGTCATGTGGAAGTCTTACCTTTGTACATAACTTTATATGCTCTCTGAGCATTAACAGAGTATAAAGGATGGCAAAATACTATTTGTCCAATTTAGTGAATTTTTACCTGTGATTCAGAAAAGAAGGCTAAACAGAGATGTTGGGGGGTCTAACTGGCAAATTTTAGCCTTGCAGGTTCTTAAAATCTAGGATCTTACTCGCGGGTTTTTTACTGTATTTCATTTTGATCCTTCCCTTATTTTCCTTCTGTTTCATGAAAACTCGCCTATATTGCCTTTTATTGAGGAATGACTGTCAACACAAGTGGAAAAACGACTTTTAATCTGAGCGGTAGTAAAAAATTGAAGTAATACTGGGATTACTACGTTGCTGCCATCATCAAGAGATGGACCTAAAGTGTTCCCTTTATTTTTTCTCTTCTAAAAGGCTTCTTCGAGGGTTAGCGATCGTAAATCTTCTCTTTGCTCCGCTGCTTTTGTTTCTGAGAAATCCACCGGCAAAACACCAAATATTGCAGAATGAAGATACAGAAGGTATAATTTACTAGCTTTTATCCTGTAATCTATTCAAGTCCAGACTTATTCAATCATCAAACATGCTCATCCAACATCGTTTAGAAGAGGCCTGCTTCAACCTTTAGGTGCACGTTTTTGCCTATTCCAGATGGTTTTCGAAAATGTTTGGTATAACTTACAATCTCCTAGCTTCTCGTACCTCAATTATTCGTTCCTTACTGTGCATGCTGGGTTGACGAATCCGCTGGTCAAAGGGAACGATGACGCTGGATACGAGTGTGCGTAACTTACGGTTGTGCTTTGTTAACTGAGTTACTAGGTTCTCAAATAACAATTACTGTTTCAGTTTTCCTTTTCTTCAGTCCCACATGCCCTTTATCACGCTGTATTCAAATGGGATGCTTTTAGTTTCAGCAATTGATGAAGAAAGAGAATCAGCAGCGTTGTGACAACAAGATTACAAGGAGAAAGTCGCCAGTATATAAGGTGCTGTCTTGGGTGCAAGTACTTTAGTTTTATAATATGGAAATATGGAATCCCCTCTCTTGTTGCAACAATGTAGTCTCCGCGGTCGTGTCATGTAATGTTAGGATTAGGACAAGCGTTATGTGACAACTCACATAACGTTGTGTGACAAGTCTTCGACGCAACCGAGTTTCTCTTCTTTGGGAATGTAGTGAGCCCGCAGGTTTCCAGACATACGTCGCTAAGCAACATTATTTATCCATTCAGCGCCACTTTGACGTAAATTCTCTCGGTAGCGCTGTTGAGCGTGCCGCAGTAAATTGGAACGAACTAACACATACCCCGCTCTCTACATATCTTCCTCCCCGACGCTTGCGTTTTATTCCCACTGGTTAGTGCGTTGGATTCAAACGAACAAATATGGTGAGATGTAATCTGCAATGGACTGGCATCCCACTCAGTGCGGGGAAGGAGGGGGGGGGGTGGGGTACACTATAGTTGCCGTTATCTGGCAAGCGCGCTAGCTTTATCTACAATTAGATCTGTTCTTGTTCCTTCATTTTAGGTAAAAAAAAAAATTAATTGAGCAGCGAAGGAGACCATGACTGCTGCTGCCGCTGCTGTCCGATCACGGATGTTCGTTGGTGAAGATGAAATATGCTTCCTATTACATGGGAACAGTTCCCCTTGTTTGGAGTAGGACTGTGATCCGTTACTCCACCACTGGAAGCTAAACAACAACCGCACATGAAATTAGCACACGAATGAATGTCTTGTTAAAACGTGTGAAAAAAAAATTCACATGTGTGCTTGTTGTAAAAATATCTTAATTGACAATTTTAAGTTATATTTAATAAAAACGTTCCACTTTTTGCTGGTTCAGTGGCTTATATATATATGTATATTCAAAATGTCATCCGTTGCTGTCTTGACTCTGCGAGTACTGTAGTTAGTTTTCGGCACCAAACAGAAAAGATTTAGCGAATATCGTAAGGACTCGAGCGCATATAAGGTATTTTAATTTACAATTCTTGATGACGCACTCTCTTTACAAGATGAGAGTGTCGCGCTGCAATTTGATGCGAGGAGCGGGAGAAATGTACTCTTTAAAAATCTCGAGTAACTGCCGCGGAGATCTTCTCTGAAACTGTAATATCAGCTAATATGGTCTAATATCGCTTCAACAAAGAGGGAACATGCATCTAGCGGTTACCCTCGTGTAGCCCTTATGCCTGCGTCTTGTGCCCTAATATATGGGCGTATCTTACGCTCGTTCTCTCCTGGACCCTATCACCATTGTTGTTTTCATTTTAGTTACATGCTTTGTCAAGTTAGCAGTGGATCAAATTTTGTTTCTCTGTTTGCTTTGATTTACTTGTATTTTCCGGTACGTGGATGAACAGCTGTTTACGGATGTCCTGAAAAATACTATGTTTAATTTTTTCCCTTGCATGACAGTACTTTTCACATCTGTTCCACTGAAAATAAGTAATGCGGCAGCTTTAAAAATGGGCTGCATCTTGTGCATAAACTTGAAACTCTTTACCAACAACGTAGAGTGTAGAAATCCGGTTACATCAGTATCCCGCTAGCAACCGTTTCGTATGAACTCGAGTAAACAGGTTACTTCTGTTTACATTTTTCTGAATCCAACGTGCAAGTGATCAAGCGTTGGCAGAAAGCCCATGAGTGCAAAGAGGAACCCAGATCAGTGCAAACTGCCGTGAAAGGTTTCTCGGGACTTTTGAAGAGAAAATCACCCTTAATCCAGAATTTTCACACTCACGGAATTGATCAAAAATACTTTTTGGGCCTTAGGTGATTGCGTCATCGGTCCATTAGCACTCTCAAAATAGGACAATTCTTGACACCTTTGTCTTTGTGTTTGGCGCGTAAGGTGCGCAGATGCTAATCAAAAAATTTGGGCGCGTGGGAGGCTTGTTTTATCTCTGTTTAGTGTCGTAAACAAATGTATAACAGAGGTGCATAGAAACGCTCTCACAAAAGAGTACTTCTAATTCTTCAGACTGATCAATTAATTTGTTAGCTAAAATTGACAACACCAGTGAACTTGACGCGATCCGGTGTTCACTGATTGACGCAGAATGCATGCGCAATTGAGAGCCATGTAAAAATCTTTCAGTTTCCAAAGTGAAATTGAAACTGCAGATTTCACAGGTTGGGGAACTGAAGAAATAAAATCCGTCCGCCCATCTTATCTGTTTTAGCTACATTAACCTTACCGACTGAAAAATACCGTTTAACACGTTAATTACACACGTTTTCCGTCTTCCGTTCATTTCTCATATTCTTGTCTGTTCGCTTTTCTGCTTCGCCCGTGTTAAATCATCTCTCCATTTCTCGGTCTTCGTGTGTTTGTGTTCAATGGCAAATATTTCATAACTTTTTAATGCCGCTGTTTAAACCTTAACTAAACATGGCACAAGCGTTGAGATACCAAAGCGCGCAACCGATTTTGAAAGGAATTAGATATTTACGTCAATTTGTCAAAGTGACAAAATCAGTGGTATTTTAATGCCGGTATTGCTTGCAGGGCATACGGGATAATTATCAGTACGTTTATTTTTTCGCACATCTTATAATGAAGTATTTAAAAATATAAAAGAATTAGGCAAATTTTCTAGTCAATATCCCATGCTCTTATCACTGAAATCTTTGAAAAAAGGTGAATATCGCGCTTAAATCGGAATCGCGATATTTTTTCGGTGACACTTGAGAAGCACCGGGAGTCGGGAAGGAAGTCTTGAATCTTTGCCTACTTTGGTTGCTGTCTGCTTTAGAATTAAAGGAACTTTGCAGGGTCACCGGGTTAATATGATCCAATTGCTGTTCTAAAAAGAAATCGGAAAAAAGATCACATGAACGGGTATGAGAAGCACTTGTGAAAAAAATCGATTTATTCATGATTTACAGCTCAATTCAACTGTCTACTGTACTTAATAACAACTTGAACACAGACTCAGAAGCGTACGTTCACTGACTGTTCCAACGCTAATGCGCTTTCGCGAAGACAAAATTACACAGTCAAAAACGATATTTAGGGAAAAGCCGGGGACATTTTCCAGACGGAGTACCCGAGAACTATTTTCGCCAAAATTAACTTCATGGAATTTCACTTAGCTACAGGTGGCCGTCTGGTCAGCTTTGGTGATAATGCAAATGTTCCAGGCTTCTGATCTGATCAAAGTATTTTCTGTTTGAGGGGGATTCCCGGAATGAAGCTGTTTGTACTAATTTTTCACACCATATGGCGCCATGTTTTGGATTGTGTTCCAGTCAGTGTCCGCATTTAGCGTCTTTTTGATCTCCTTCTAGAATAAACTCCAGGTGGCACGGGCCAGTAAATTCACGACCAAAGAACGTAGCCCAGGATTTTGCGCAAACTGCATTTACTCCTCGCAACTTTTAAGGCAGTGGTTTAAGGGTGAAAGAAGTAATATTTTTCGGTTTTTCAGGAAATTATGCATGGAAATAAATTGAAAAAGAATGCGCTTTCGTGTGAAGAATAAGCTTGTCTAACTCACTTCCGGTCTTTCGGTATCGCTCCACCGCCCATCAATTATCACGTCTCTTTGTGTCTTTTGTTGGCTTTTGACAGTTCAGTTGTCAATTTTGGCGCGAGATAAAGCCGCTTTCCTACGATTTCTCGTCTGCTAAACGAAACGCAAACTACGTTCGATTTTCTCTCGCATTCCTCAGCTGTGAAAGGGGTAAACATTGGCCTCTATATTTGTATCTTCTCTCAATGAAATATCAGACATGATGCAAGACGCCGAGATCGATTTAATCTTGTTCGAGGGTTCACCTATCAAATATTGAAGGAAAGATGAAAATATGATCTATAACTATCAAGCTGAACCACATATCTTTGAAAATTGCTGATTTCAGATTTTAAAATTGAATCGACAGCACATTTTCCTTTCGATTCACCACAAAGGAAAATACCACACCGAAACAGAACCCTCAATTAACGCGATTTGCATTACAATGGTGACGTTCACGCGGCTTTCAAATGCCCCAAGCGTGTATCGATTGTTTCGTTCTGTAATTGCATTTCTGTTTACGAGCTTGATTACAGGTAATTTCCTCTTTCAAAGGCTTTGACAGTCGGCTGACTTTCTGAATTATTTGAGCAGTGATTTGCATACTGCACGCGTTGTGAATTGTTAAGTAAGCTTTGTCTTTTGTGATCAGTTAGCTTTGCCAACGTCCGCCGCGCCTGATGCGACGATGGGTTCCTCACAGGGTAACAAAAACAAAACGAACTCCAGGATTCAAAACTCAAGTTCTCTTTAATCACGCTATTTTCTTTTGTTGCTCGCCAGTGACTCTTGCGGAACCCAATTCGTGAAAAATAAATTCGTTTTCAAAGACCAGCTGTCGTTCGTAGTGACGTAAACAACGAAAACAAAGAGATTTGGGCATAACTTCCACAAGAAACCTTTCGATCGTTTCAAAAGAAATATACCTACTTGGGAATCGAACCTGTGCATTGTAAGAACCCCTGTGAATGCTTTCAAACAACACCCAATCGTAAGAAACCCTTCTCAGCTTCCGAATATAAACGGCTTCGTCATTTACAACCTACTCGCCGAAAGCACATGGTTTGTTTACATTGACCTCCAAAAAATTTTACTCGGTCGGTAGCATGATCGCTCTTTCATATATCGCTTGATCTAAAAGCGAGCAAGGCAACGTATATTTTGATTTGTAGTCGGTTTGCTGAGCTTCTCAAACGTACGAAAAACTTACTATAATCCGGTCAATTCATCGGCGCCAAAGCGGAAAGCGCGCGAAAGAAACAAAACCCTTAGAGACCGCGGAATTTATGAAAGAAAGGTCAGATTTAAAAAAAACACAGACACAAAGAGTAGAAATTGAAAAACGAGGTTTTAATCTTTCTCTCCTTTCAATAAGCCATACAAAATTTCTCCTCTGATATTAGAATTAGCTTAATGTATAAATACAAATCGTACTCAAAACTTCCTGACGTTTAGAATAAAGCATGTCAGTTTTAATATTAAAAAACTTTCTCATAAACCTTGATTTTTTTCACATCATTTGCAGCCAGTATTTAGAACACAGCTGTTAAAATTACAATAAAATTCATTCAAAAATCCACCTCTACAACCAGGTAGCATTAACCTACTTTCAAAGTAGTAAATTTCTACATCGTAAATATCGACAAATTATTGAAAAACCTCCCTTAGAGAAGAATTGGGAATTATAAAACACATTATTAATCATAATCTCTCCGTTTCTGGACGAAATTCTTAATCAACACTTTCATATTAAAATATTTTACACTTAGAGGGTGAAAATTCAATATTGTATTCTGCTACAATTCGAAAATTTTACATAGATACATATTCGATAAGTTAACCTCTAACTAGGAAGTCCAACCACTTTGGGGTAAAATATTGTAATTTTCGCAACATTTACACAACATCTCTTGTTGGGAACTAAATACTCAATTTTAACAACAATCTTCCTGAAATTTCCGTTAGTGAATGCAGATCGCTGCAAATTAATAACCTAACAAAACATCGAAGTCTAGCTAACGTAGAACGTTTAGGTTCGAAAGCGAAAGAAAATGAATACTAACAACACTGTACTAACATGCCTTGAATGAAAGTGGCCTTAATAATACGAATAGCGGCAATCTGCACCGTCATTTGTGGGTTTTTCTTATATAGATGCAATAATAATTTAGCTCACTGCGATCGTTGCGCCGCTGCACGCTGTCTTGGAAATAGTAAGAGATCATGTGGTAAACAAATAACACAACAACCCGAATATAAATTTAAAATCGGCATATAAACTCTGAATTTACCCTTAAAATCTTTACATAATGATTTCACACTAAGTCTTACTTTAGAATCTGCGATGAAAGTTCAGCGACTCCGTTTGGGAAGAACACGATTCCTGGGCACCTTTGGCAATTGACCGCCATTGCCTTGCGCTTGCTGGTTTTGCGGACAATACTTGATGGTGTGTGACTCATCGCCGCTTGCTTTGCAGATAGGACAAGTATATGCTCTCAGAATTGGACATGTCGTCTTTCCATCGGGACCCTTTAGCTGATGGGAAGAGAAGACCTCCTCGCTTTCCCCATTGTTTCTGCAAAACACGCACACGTTTTGCCGATTCGAGACCGGAGCAGGAGCTCTCGCAGACGGTTTAATCCGTCGGCTTGGCGGCAAAACTGCTTCTTTTCGCTTGGAAGATGCACTGTGCAAGAGCGATGAAGAGTTGAATGGCTGGAAAGGCCCATCTCCAAAATGATCAGTGAAAGAATCACAGCTACCAGATGATGAATTTTCGGAATCGATGCTGTCAAATCGGTCACGTCTTGGCGGCAATTTGCTGACTCCAAAATTTTCACCCGTTAAATAGTCGAAATCACTACCGTTCGCTTGTCTCACTCTTTGCACCAAGTTGCTCAGCCCAAAGTAGTCATTGAACATGTGAAATTCGTTCCTTTGCAAATCGTCTGTCTCTGGAGGACAAGTTAACGACTTTATCTCCTCATCATCCGAATCCAAGAAGTTACTTGGAATGAGCGTTTTCAGCATTACTTCGCTAAGCGACATCTTTCGTTTCACTGAAGCTCTTGCGAACACACGTTGAAAGGTCAGGCGTCCCTTTTCACTCCAGACGTGAATAGCGGTGTAGAATTTACGTTCTTGCTCTGCCAGAGGGCAGATTAGTGGTTGTTTGTCAATGCAACCCTAAAACTCGCATGGGAATCAGCGGGATGTCTAGTTTTTTGGAAGCGGGGAACGGGAGGCGTGACTTTGTACTCAATCAATTGTCAAAAAGCGCCATACTGCGCTTGCGCCTTATGACGTCAAATGAGCCGATAATTTAATACACAGGGGGATATCGAAAGGAGCAAAATTTCGCGCCATCAAAATGACCTACTTTGTAGCCCTGTCGGAAACCGAGAAGGCTGCTCGTTGAAGCGATTGAAGGGCGTCTGCTAAAAGACGCTATTTAATGCACTTGGGGGTTCTGTTGTTAACAACGCAAAACGAAATCAGAACGTTTTGGCTCCCCTCCCAAAACAGTTCAAGCATGTTCATCAAAGCATGTCCGATTGATTTTGACGGGTTCCCTTTTTCATCAACAATGTGGATTACAGTGTCATTCAAGAGACTTTAGGGCGCCAAATCACTCCAATTACATATTGTTTTACCTCCAATCGCGAAGCCGGGTTCAAATATCGATTGTCATGGAAATGCAGTGTACACAATTAACCAATCTTGTCACGCTGACAAGTCAGTAATTTCGCTTTCGTGAAACAATTCGTTGGCCATTGTAAGCAAAGGTCGGGAGCAGCACAGTGCAAAAATAAACACCTTCAAAGTCTGCTATTCAAATGGTTATTAGTTTTTCATTAGAGCGTGAAATCTTTGGACCCTCCGCTGAGATTTCGATCCGAATTTGTTAATTAAAGTTGCTGTTTTTCAATTGTCAATCAGAGGACAAGTTGCCATAAGAGAGTCACTGCTGAGCTCAACTGAACGGTAAATCGGATCTCTGCCTTTTCAGAAGTGCGCGATGATAAACATCGGGGATCAACCATTGAATAGATTACTTCAGAGACTTCTGCCGATGACAGATTCGAAGCAACGTGATAAATGCCTATCACTTATCCGACATCCTGTAAATAATCAAAGCTAAATTGCGGTTAACCGGAAGTTGGGTTTGTTTCTCGCATTTCACTCTAAAAAATTTACGATCAACGTAAAAAACCCCAGAAAAAATATTATTAACTTCACACAGGTGAAGGATTAGAATATTATGATTATAAAAGTGTCCAAAAGGAAATCGCGAATTACTAGGGCAACAACATGCTAAGAAGGCCACCAGTAAACTGTCAAGTAAAGTATTCCTTCGACAGAATAATTAGATTGAACAGATCATATAATGAATATAAACAAGGATAAACAGCTTTCTACACTGCAAGACACACACTGATACCTCCGAAAGGAATACAAGGAAGGTGATAAAATATACAATTTTGAAGTTTCCATGGAGGCGGTTCGAAACGGGGGTGGGGGGGGGGGGGCAGATTTTAATCATTTTTTTTCCCCTATCGGTCATTTCACGGTAGGCTTCACGGTTTCTCTGCCATTTTTATGCGGCCAGTGAAAAGAAGTACAGTTTTTCACTGGCAGCCCAACCGAATTGTTAAATGGAAGAGGTAGCTTTCAGCATGTTGCCAGGAAACTTCCACACGATATCTGTCTCCAATCAATCATACAAACGCCAAAACCATAGCGACAAAGCAGTAAGGAGCGCTGGATCTGTTATCTATTACCACTTGGATCAGCACAAATGTTGGAATGATAAATAAAACAGGCAAACTGATCTGCACGTCAGGGAAAAATTGAAGTTTACTTTAAAATTATGCAGTTATTTTTAGTATTGTTCGGGATCCTGATATTGTTATACCATTTCTGTCAGTTCATCTCCTCTCGCTGCCGTACAGTGTATCAGATCATCATTGATTTTAAAATTTCAACTTTAAAAATTGGAATGTTTTTTAGGTAATACATCATCCTATAGATAGCGTGACGGTGCTCTACCACAATAAGTCAATACTGAGCCTCTGCCCGGTGTAGAAGGGTTGGCCGCGGGAGGGGGGGGGGGCGGAGTGGGTTTTTGCATCAGCGAAAGGGAGCTTATTTCAAATCAAAAAACCTCACGCATATCCTAAATAGGTTTATTAGAATATTGACACTTTTTCGCGAAAAAAAAACTAACAGCAGAAATATAAATGTTTGGGATGCCGGACATAGTCACCCAATCTTCATGCGAGGTATACCTGTTCAAACCAAAACAATGAGATTTTTGGCAAACCAGACTTGTGTCAGAAATCCAGATCAGCGTGCCCAAAATCATTCCCTGTGCAATGCGTTTAACGAACGGACATATTTTATTTTTAGGAGAGAGCGGATGGGGAGTAAGAGAAGGCGAGTGTATGTTCTCCCGTCTCACTTGGCTCGCTTCGCTCACCATTTTTTTGTCGCGCTTGTCGGCTCGTTTTGCGGCATTATTTTTCGCCCTCGCTGGGAGCATGTTCACAGGCTAAGTTTTGTTGGAGTAGGGGGTTGATTACAGAAGGAACTCCTTTCGACTGGCCAGCTATAAACAGCAGTAATAATCAGGTAATAACAGTCAACGGAGATCAGTTGCTCCTCAGTGAGTGGAGTATCCGAGAATTTAGGCATCGAAATGAACGGATAGCCCCTGAGATAGTTACTACGGCTGATGTTCTTCTCCGGGGCGAGCGCATTGCCAGAAAATATAACGCTCATTGGGACGAAAACCACCAAAAGGGAAATTTTCTCTTCCTTCCTCCTACCCCGAGCCTCCATTTCCTAGGTGGGAAAGTCTGCCCTCTTAATTGTGTTCCATTCAAGGTCCACAAAAATGGTAAGCACCGGTAACAAAAAAACAACAACAAAAAAAAAAAAAAAACAGGCGCTAAGACAGAGTTGTTTCTGATTTGTCAGCTATCGACCGTCACTTAGAACGGCTGGAGTGCGTGGTATAATTCTTGTGACGCAAAGTAAGATTTGCATGGTTCTGTCAGGACCTCAATTTATAACTATGTCCTTAAAATTCAAAAGGCGGGGGAGTAAACGGTGAAAAACAAAACGCCTATTTTCTGTAGATTCTCTTCCCCCCCCCCCCCCCCCTCCTCAGTTCGTCTCCTTCTGTTTTAGGTTAGTCCAACGAGCAACAGGGCCGGTTAGGCGCAGAAAAGGGTAGTTGTGGTTAGAAATTAAGTGAGATTTGAAGCACGACCGTGCGACGATTTTCGAGAGAGTGTATGTTCTCCCTAACCCTTCAAGCCTCAGCTAATGATTGTCAGTTCACCCTCATCGAGGCTTCCACACTCGTTTTCTTTTCAAGGGTCTTACACAGCGCCCCGTTGTCTGTTTTGCTTAAGAATGTAATTTATATTTGTCAGCAATCGACGTCGCGATCGCCGACAAAAACGACCAATCAATTCATAGGAAAACATATTCAAGTGAACTTACACAACTGGAGATCCTAAGGTAAAGTTGACATTTTGGTCGTACCTGCAAACAAACAAATCCCAGTATCGTGTATTTCAATAGCGTGTCTATAGATAGATAGATAGATAGATAGATAGATAGATAGATAGATAGATAGATAGATAAATAGATAGATAGATAGATAGATAGATAGATAGATAGATATATATAAAAAGTTAAGATGCTTCGAGCCAACAGGGATGCCACGCGCCAGAAGGATCCAAAAGGATTCGTAGTCCAAACCTCGAGTAATGAAATTTGTAGGCAATTGTGGAAAACGAGGACGGACAACTTCGAGCGAAAAAAAAATATATATACAGTAAAAAATCTAAGAAATCTAAAAAAAAGTTTAAAAATTTAATAATTTATTAAATTTTTAAACTTTTTTTTAGATTTCTTAGATTTTTTACTGTATATATATATTTTTTTCGCTCGAAGTTGTCCGTCCTCGTTTTCCACAATTGCCTATATATATATATATATAGATAGATAGATAGATAGATAGATAGATAGATAGATAGATAGATAGATAGATAGATACATATATATATATATATTTTTTTTTTTTTTATCAATTCTTCTCTCTTTCCATCGCATCCACGAGTAGAAGTTGGTTCTCGTAAATAACATTCTTGATCTCGCATAGCAACTGAACTGTTTCTAGGGGCAGTAATGTTTTGTGGGCGTGATCGTGGGCTGGTATCAAATCGTGATCATCATGTGAAACTTTGCCATCCGGATCCTTGCAAAAAGTGATAATAAAGCCTTAAAATTCTAAAATGAGATTAGTAATATACGGTAGTAGCTCAACTTTTTCCTTGCCGTGGAGAACAGTTAAATTCACACGATCAGTGATTTGGCATGACAACTATAAATGTTGCTTTACTAACGCGTTTTATTGAAGTCAAGTCACGTTTCAGGTCGGTCGGAAATTTTAGTTATTCACTTCTCACAGTTTTTCAATCACTTACATCGAGTAGAATGGTTTCCTCAGTAATACTTTCTGATCAGGGGCGTGGCTTTTCGTTAGCAGGTGCCTGGTTACTAAGCTGCGCAAAGTAAGCGTAATGAAACGCGACTCTCTTCGTGCTCTTTCTTTCTTTCGCTTGTCGAACATGCAGTTATTAATAAAATGGCCCGGAGTCATCGTGAACTACCAACAAATAATAAAAACTATCGGGGTGGAGTAAGTCTCATCACAATATGTTACATTAACATAAGTATCCTGTCTCCTGTGCTTGCGAAAACTGAATGCGGAATTAAACAATGAACAGCAATGTTTCTCGTTCCGTGCGCTCATTCCTAGGATCCCCCGCGAGGTGCCGCAGAGGGAGACGTCTGTAAAGAAAGCATCCAAAATTAAAAGAGTGTATACCCTAACGATTATATTATATTTAAGCAGCATTATGTGTGGGACTTGCTGATTAGCGAAGCTTCCGTCATTTTTTTTTTTTTTTTTTTTTTTTTTTTTCATGGATCCGGCTTTAGCTTGTGCATTTTTCATGAGACATAGTGATCGGAAGACTACCTTTTATCGAATCTTCAGAGTGCAAACGGTTTCATCGGTTGCCGGCTGTAGTTAGCTATACGCGATACGAATTAATACATTGCATCCATGCCAGGGAAGATGTTTCATTTTATTGAGTCGGATACAAACAACCCGTTTAGACTGCTGATGGTCTGTTTTTCTCTAGCCTACGTGTAGCCGTACCCACCCCCCGAGGAAAACGTTTTTCCTCGGGGGGTGGGTACGGCTACACGTAGGTTAGTTTTTCTCTCGAAATCCGGCAGGGATTATGAGGCGAGACGCATCAGCCCTGAAAGGGGAATGGGACGAGACATGGGCGCGGCACGCACGAAAATTTATAAAGATTCTGTAAATTGAAGACACGGTGATACCCGGGCCGCGATATTGACTGAAATGGTCGTACTGACTTGTGACAATTAAGTTGAACCCACCAAGGACTGTTGACAAAGTTTGCACGAGTCCCACAGCCAATACCTTCTCGGCTAAGCGGACCAATCTGAGTTCAATAGATCAGACTTAAAACATCATCGACATCATCGACTGGCAAATACTATTCACTTGACTCTGAAGACGACTTCCGCTCAGGTTGTCGAAACGTCAGTCACCAACAACAGTTCTTTTCAGAACCACACTTAGGCCCGGTTCGCACTAGAGCCAAAAATTGGAAATATTTGAATTCGCTCTGGTGCGACCCGGCCCTTGGCCGGACGATGACAATAATGATATGAACCACTGATACTCCTGGTTTCAAACCATTTACTATAAATTAAGGAAACATTGGCCAATTTGTTGGCGCTTTGTTTTCTCTAACATCGAATGATACCATCGAATCGTGTCAATGAGCCTTGACTGGTGTGCCCCCAGTACTAAGAGCTGCTAAGGAGCGACGCGCAGACTTTCAATTTCAATTCAATTTCAATTTTTAGTTTCAATTTTATTGCTTGCCCATTGCTTTTACACAGGACATTTCTCGTTATTACATGTTGTTATCGATTTTATTGGCAGAAGATCCCAGCAAGTTTTTACAAACTTTTCTTGGGGATCCCCTTTTACAATTTATAATTTCTACTATGCATCTATCTGTCTAACGGAGAGCTGAGTACTTACTTGTTGAGTAAATGGTTCTTGTTCTAAGAGGACTAACGGGAGAGAGGCCAAAAGAACAGGTCTCCAAGTGAAAGCTTAAGAGCACTTTTTAGCCAGACCTATTAAACGAGAAGATTTATGACATTAAGAGCAAGCCATCATTCACTTAGTTTTTCGACCCTGATCCATCTAATTTTAGAGCCACAAAGATTTGGATTTATCAAGAAAATCTTCACAGAAGATTTTAGTTAGGATGCGAAAACATAGCGCAATGTTTGTTTTTGTTTAATATTCAACAAAAGTAGCGTACACACGGCTTGGTAATTGCACTTATCTCAGCACAGTGCAAGTTAAGTACAGTGCACTCCCGATAACTCGAACCTTCAAGGGAAATCAATTCAAGACAAGTTCAAGTTATCAGGAGTTGGAGGTTTTAGGAGATTAACAGTGTAGGCAACAAATAACCTGAAATTAGAATGTAGAGAATAAAACGATGAGTGTACTGTTTCCTTCTGGTCCATTAGTGAGAAAGATTGAAACTTCAACGTTCTTTTCCCAACATAGTAAATCAAAACAGATGTGAAGGGAATAAAACAAAGTAGAGGAAAAAAACAAAACAGTACTATATGGTGGGATAGAGCAGAACATAATTGCAACCAGTCTACTCATATGTATCTTTTACCGAGTTTCTCTCACTTAGTTTGGGCGAGACCAAAATAAAAACCACGAGAGACTGAACGAGGGCAAAAGCAAGGGAGTGGGGCCGTGGGTACTGTGGACAAAGAAAAAGAGAAATGAAATGGCTGACGACAGTTTCACTCAAAAAGTGGTAAATTCCCTGGTACTCATTTATACACCTGGGTTGCCCAAGAACATCACACGGCCAGGTCAGCCAGGGCCAGGGCTCGAACCTGGACCGCTCGATCCGGAGTCCATCTCTCTAACCATTAGGTAAACTGCTGCAAACATGCTCATTTTTTCTTTTGGAAAAGGAGAAGGGGAAAAAAGTATAGGGAGGGAGGATATGACCGCAGGTTAACCATTAGGCTGCTGCATCCCCACAATCGTGTTACCGAGGATAAAATTTACAAAGGAGATGACTTTAAAAAATGGCTTCGAGGTTCGAGATATAGAGGACTCGAATCTCGAGAGTAAAACTGCAGTTAATGGTAAGGGTCGGTAAGAAGCAAATCTAGAACCAATCCAGGGAAAATCAGTTTTGTTTCGTGTTAAGCCGGTGAACGGGAGATCCGAATTTCTCAATGGGGTTTTTAGGTTATTTGACGTCAACTGTAAACAGTCATGCACACATTGCGTGCCTATGTATCTTCATTGAGGCATTTTGTATGTCAAAGTTCATATTTATTTCTGAGCTGTAATGTGCCTTTTCATGCAGGCCCACTTGATCAAAGGGTGTATAACACCGGGGGGTACTCCCTTACATGGGCTATATAGGTATGTGCGGCCCCAAAGGGTAGGGTTTTTTAGCCATTTTGGTCATAAATAGGGTATCGATTTTGGCCATTTTGGTCTTAAATAGGGAATGGTTTTAGCACTCTAGTCTTGAATTAGGCATGTTTCTTAGAAGAAGCTATTTTTTTCATCATTATCAATAAGACCGTCAACAAAAGCCCTTCATAGCTTACGTTTAGGGCAACTGTGCCAGACGCAACGGTCATAAATAGGGTATCGAATTTTTGAACAGGTCACAAACCCCGGAAACTCTTCGGGCCCGCAAAAGCATTTTTAGTTAATCGGTGTTAAAGACAGAGAGGTGTATACGCCTGAAACTTCTTGTATGAAGAGAACCTCTGCTCATATTAAGAATATGTGCATAAAACAGCTCTGTAGTCATAAGGTTTGAGATTTTGCTACGGCTTTTCTCTTTTCGGGTGCGAAAACTTTTCGGGACCTTCGAGAAACGGGCCCCAGGTCATAAATAGGGTAGCAAAAATCGCAGAGTTTGGTCATAAATAGGGTAAGGGTTTTGGGAAGTGGGTCGCACACCCCCACCCAACTTTTCTGGGAGTACCCCCCTCCGGAGGTATAACATTAACCATCTTGTAAATGACTAGTAAGTGGGTAGCTTAGTTTCCTGGTTTGTTATGTTAGCACCAATCCACTGGTCATGGATGAGGTATTTGGACGATTTGAGTTTCCAAAATTTCTTGTAGTCGATACTCCCTATAAAGAAATGCAGGGTAGTTGCTCAGTGGTTTGAAAATCTCTCATTTAATATCAATCATATAAACGTTTTTATTTATATAAAAGTTGTGTCAGTTTTTGCCCTTTCGTAAATTGTCTTTTCCGCGTTTTGCACCGGATGTTGTTACTTATCACGTGATCACTAATGCAAACTACGTCTTGTTGTGTGACAAGAAAAATTTGTCGAAGGAAAAATGGCGGATGCTTCAAATGCTTCACAGGCGTATGGACTCGACTTACACGAAACCCGGAAGAGGTTGGAAGTATTAGATAGAAATTACCGAAACCTTAAGGGGCTATCTCAAAGAGGTTGGTGGTAATCTATACCGAGAACAATCTGACAAGGAAGTCGGCGACTTCGTTTCATTTACTCAGCTGTGCACTTTTTCGAGTGATTGATCGTGTTATTGATTTCTTTCGTTTTTAGCGGTCATTGAATTCGAAGATCTGCAGAAAAAGTGTCAGGATTACTTTGAAAAGGTAAGTGTATTATATGGAAATAGTTTTTTTTTTTTTTTTTTCATCTTGGGAAACTGCAGCTGGTTCTTGATAAATTGAAGAATAAAGAAGCAGCGAGCTTCCAATTAAAACCCAAATACCTTCAGCAGTCATCCGTGTATATTAAATCATTGTGAATTTCCTTTTCTTTTTTATTTCAGTTCAAAGAGCAGGAGGCGAAATATTCGAAAGCCAAAGGGGACTTGGAGAAACTGAAAGAAGGTAGGAACGGGAGTTTTGCTCATGAGATTTCGACGGAAAGAAGATTGCATTTGAATACTTTTCGAAAGTCGTGAAATCCGAGTCACTGATAATAACATGGAGAGGATATTTCATCAGTGACAGTCTGCTACTTCCCGTTTTATATCAGCGCAAATGCGAAGGCTAGGCAAACAAATGATATAAGGAATATCGTATAGAAGCCCATTGTTGTATGCCTGCTACATAAGGCATATTTTAGAGGTCAAGAGAATGTTGGTGGTATTGAAGACATACCCGTGAGCAAAATTGCAAAATAATGAAATAATCGGGCTCCTTTTATCATTGCGGTTGTATCTTGGTCAGTGAGGTGAAATTTTAAACGGTGCTTGTTCAGAATTTTACGACCAAACAACTCTGTAGAAGCAGCAAGTTTACTGACAGTAGTATTTCAAAGAAAAGTTTAATGTACGTTCTTCTAGCTTATTAAGCGTGTGCTAAAATTGTTGATTTTGAAATATAAGAATACACTACTTATTTCTCTTCGGAAGTCAATTAGCTAAGCATCAGATAGTAAGGTAGTGTAAACAAATTTCCTATTGTTCAAGCTATGTTTGATTTGAAAGCCGTGAGTATTTTAATACAACATAATTTGCAGTGTCATAAAAGAGATTTTTACATGCATGTACCCTCTGGGATATTCTCAATTTGTATACAAAGATTCAACTGAATGTATAAATTAGTTCCTCTTTTTTCCCATATTTGTGCTGATTAATTTCATTTCATTTCTTTTGTCATAGTTTTAATTTACCATGCATAAGCTCAAAAGCTCATATCGTAAACAAACAACATTTCATCAAATCCCTAGCCATATTTTTCTTCGTTAAACCTTAAAAGGTAGAGACAGAAAATTAGTGAGTAGAGAATTTGTGTAAAAGTCAAAGGTTATCTTTCATCCTTTCAACAGAGTCTTATTTAATTCGAAAACATTCTTTAAAATTTGTGTTGTGGAGAAATCAAGTAAATATTATTCTTTAAAAATTCAATTTACCATTGGTGAAAGATGTATTGACTTCCTTTACATTGAGGACAGATAAAATTTTAGATTTAAATTTAAATTCAGTAACATTTGAATGGAGAAAGAAATCTAACACAAATTTTAGCCTTGATTGGCTGTGATTCTATTTCTCTTTATCTCCCAGAATCTCCCAGAGTGGCCACTTGTAATAAGTGATCACCTCCTGCAACAGATGATCTTTCCAAAAATAGAACTAAATTTTCCCGGTCAAGAGTCAGAATCTTTTGTAAGTAAATCCCCACTTGTAATTCAGTGGGGGTGACAGGGGGAGGGGGGGGGGGGGTGGACATGAGGGTGGAAGCCTGGGAAATTAGGGACAGGAGGGATATGGGTAGGACATGGGAGGGGTAAAGGAGAGGTAGAGAAGGGGTACAGGAGGTGGAAGGGGAAAGGGCAGGAAGCAGGAATTCTAAGAGGGCAGGAAGTGGGCCTAAAATTTTGTTGTTTTTGAGACTTCTGAGGAAATGAGCAGACGAAAACTCTGCTTGGTCTGTAAAGCGGGCTTATCTCTTGTGAAATGATTAACTCTTTTTGCAGTGGTTACATCATAAGTTGTGAAATGAAGACAAGTAAGGCTTAGTACGTGAAGTTGGGGTATATAAATATCTCAGTTTTCTTCCTCCATAACATCGCCACAGATTTCCAAGTTAAATATACCAAATGTTTGAAAGCTAAGTGAATGCAGATTTTGTGATACATAATGATTTAAAGTTCAGATACATTGAATAACTCCAAAATCGTGCCATATTTCTACTGTAACAGTACTATGATCAATGCAGCATGCTCTGAATCTTTCAAATAAATAAGTTATGTTCTCCAGCATATCTGCCCAGAATTTTGCATTCAATACATCAGTTGAAAGCTGTAGATATGAATATAATAGATTTCTAACTAAAGAAAATTGTGATTTGGCGGTCAGGCTAGATGCACTGTGTGGAAACACTGTAGTCTCCTTCGACCACCACAGTTGCCTCCACGCGGCACCATCTTGAATTTTGCACAAGGTTGAAATGGTCTGCCAGACTTTTTCAAACTCAAGATCAAATAACTCATGATTGTAGTCCTTAATGGTAAACCTCTTCACATGGTCATCAAGCTTAAGCTGATTTGTAAATTTTTTGCCCTGTTAAAGGACATTACTCTGTTACACTATTTCTATTGCAACTGAAAACAAAATAATTGATGCAATTTATGGCTCCTCTAAATGTCAATGCCCAGCTTGAGGAAGGGCACTGAATATGCTAAAAAGGTTTTTAAAGGAAAGCATGAAGGGAAACCGAATTGTCCAGATGGTTAGGATGGTGGAGAGGTTTCAATCCAATACCTCTTTGGGCAGGTTATGAATTATATTAATTTTTTGGAAGCCACATAATTTGGATCAAAAACAATTGGCTGGGACTTTGCAATATCTGGGTGTGCCCCAAAAGCGATATTTAAATTACCTTTTCCGTCTTATAAAATCAGGTCCTTACGTGTACGTAATCACCTGCTTTGGAAAATACTAACTAAAGACTATTAAATTTGCTAATTTTAGAACTCGTTCTTTTCTTACTCAACAGTTTCGAACCTTGCCTTATCTGAGTATGAAAATCTGCATTCGAAGTTTGAGGTGGAGCAAAGTTGCAGGAATAAGGCAGAGGAGTTTGCCACAAATGTGAGCCATTATTATTTTGTTTACAATAAATTAAGAGCATAAATTTATTACTTCATTAAATAGAAATAACTAATCATAGCAGAATACAGCCCAAAGTGTTGAATTTATAATCAGTCAGTCTGTGCTGTTTTACAGTACCTACTGAATGCATGATTTTCCATGACATGTGATCTCAAACGTTCAAAACCTAGCTGATGACTGAGTGTTTGCTGAGCTGCAATCAGTCATAAATATGCCAACATTTTAGGAATCTTGAAAAAAGATTAGCAATCAAAATGGATCAAGTAATTCCAATCACAACCCACACATCAGATGTCACACAACAGGACCCACTTAAATTATTGACAGCAGCAAAAAAATAACAATTGATTGAGTAGAATTTGGGTGTTTTTGAAAGGTGAAGTACAAGGTTGGCGCACACAAGTATGGAGGGTTGTTGCAACTTTACATTAGGACACCTGTCTTGGGTAGTATCTCTTGATGTCTCAATTTTTTCAGAGGGTTTTGTTTCAGGTCCATGTATCCTGTTTCATAGTGCATTTCAAACAAGACTGGCTTAAATCAACAGGGAATCAGTCAGAGGGAAAGAGCTTGTGCTCCCTCAATCATTCCCAAGGGATTTTTTCATTGAAATTCACTCAAAGGGACCAATAACCCTAGAGGTTGGGTGGAGGGTGCACTGATAATCCCAGTTACATTCCTGGATGAAATAGGCACTCGGAGCATGAGCTTCACCTGGAATACTACATGTTTTGCTGCCAGCTTGTTGCAATGTTTTTTAATTGCAAAAATTGCAGTTTAAGATCATTCCTTGATACTCAGACATATACATGAACAAGCCAGCCAATATACAGTTCATACCTGCAGTAATGATTTTTGCTTCCAAACTGTTGCATGAAAACAATCTACTTATAATATATTTACATGTAATGCCACAGATGGTTCAAGAAAACAAGAAGCTCAAGCGTCAAAGCCAGCTACTCATCTCACAAGTTGGTGGACAAGTGAATCTGGTATGTGTTTTTTTTCTTTATTTTCTGGTTTATTCCATAAAGTCAGTCTCCGCTTTAAAGTTGCAGACACTTACTGTGAACACCTTGTTTTTAGCCCCTTTCATTCACCTGCTAGCTTAGTATGGATGCCTTTTTTATAACAGATACCCTCTGTGGTTTTGTTAATGGTGTCCATATGAATTGATGTAATTCTGATTTATTTGTTTTATTATTAACTTTATTTAGCATAATTAATGAAATATTAAAAAAGAGCTCATGGGAAAATCAGCCTTCGTGAGAAAAAGACACTTGACTAAGTTAAGGCAGAGATCAATATCTTTTACAAAAATTTATTCCAGTTCTTCAGAGCATCAAGGCAAGTTTAGCAAGAATCTTACATTTATGGCAAGAATCATAATAATGTTGAGAATTGAAATTATTGGAAGTATTTCACCAAAATAATTCTCAAAAAAATTGTTATATACCATATTTTACTATTGACTTTGTTTGCACTCATTTGTTTTTATATTTTACTAGGAGGAGCTGTCTTCCCCTGAGGTTTTTAAAACTGATGAACAATCTTTAAGTGACAGTGCAGTTCTTCAAGAAGAAATCAAAGGTGTGTTAGTGAGTTCAAAAAACTGTAATCACTGTTCAAGAGCAGTTGTGGATTCACATACCATCAAAGTATTTTTTGTTTGCTTAATGGTCACCTTCTGTTCGGTTCTGTGATTGTTTGTATTTGAATGGTCATGAGAACTAGTCTAGCTGACAAGACCAGGCATGTTGTCGCAGCTGACAGGATCAAAAATGAAAACCAATCAATTACTAGAGTCCTGAATATTTTTGTGCTTCATTGCCACAAGTGCCTGTTACTATGGTATACAAGCCCTGATTACATTATGTGGCATCTTGCAATATTTGGCTGCTTCTTGATTGGCCAGATGTGATTACTTTGGTTTTGGTTACACAACAGTTACAAGATAAACATTCTCTCCTGGTGCCATATTCCTTTGCACTACCAAACCTATTTTGCACATCCAGACCCACAAAGTGTCCAATTGCTATCCTTCACTAATTAACTCTTATTATACTGAACATGTATGTTGGAATACAGGTTTCATCATGGAGTTTGCACAATATGGCTGTTACAATATATGCCTCTTCCGGTTGATTGTTATTCGTAGTGATTGTGCAATGACAATATATCGAGTTACGTGTGATCCGAATAAAGTTCTCATATCATCCTGCACATGGTCGTGTACACAACTTGATACATGGTGTCAGAAGTAAAACTACCCCAATACTAGTGAATACGCCTCTATAGGCCGACCATTGCTGTTACTACGAGTATTACACTCATTTCAAGGAACACAGTCGCTCTACACGATGCCAGAGACAGAACCGTCGACGAGTGCCCCACGTGCGCTTACATTTACGTCGAATTTCCCGATTCCTTCGCCGATGAACGTCAAGGGCGATGCAGTGAACAATTGGGAATTCTTTCGGCAACAGTGGACAGACTACGAAGTCGCCACAAGCCTCGACAAGCAAGAACAGAAGATTCGTCTGGCTACATTTCGTTCCGTAATGGGCAAGGAATGTTTGCAGATATTTCTAAACCTGAAACTCAGCCCCGAGGAGCGAGACGACATAAGCGAATGCATTAAGGCGTTAGAGTCGTATTTCAAACCGAAGAGAAATGTAGTCTACGAGCGCTACCAATTCAACATGTGCACACAGAACCTCGAAGAGCCCGTGGATAGTTTCATTAACCGATTGCGAAAGGCCGCATCCACGTGTGAATTCGGAATGCTGACAGACGAGCTGATCAGAGACAGATTGGTTATTGGTCTACAGGATCGTTCAACAAAACTGCGTCTCCTGAAAGAAGAAACTCTAGATCTCAACAAGGCCCTCAACATTTGTAGGTCAAGCGAAGCTGCAAGCCACCAGCTAAAAGCCATGAAGATAGACGAAAAAAAAGCCACAGAGGAGGTCCGTGTTGTTCGAGAACGCAATTCACGTGATCACAAGAAACGTGATCCCAAGAAACGTGATCCCAAGAAACGTCAAGATCAAGCGCCAATGCGAAAAGAGTGGCAGTGCTTTAATTGTGGAGGAAAACAGAGACACAACCTCGAAAATTGTCCGGCTTACGGCCATGAATGCAAAGCATGCAAGAAGCCCAACCACTTCGCGTCAGTATGCAGATCAGCTCCTAGACGACAAGTTAAACAAATAGCCGAGGAAACCGATGACGAACAGGAAACAGACTCCGATGAATTCTTATACCAAGTCGAAGAAGTTTCGTCAGTGCAAGCCAAAGGGAAACAGCTCTTCGCCTCGCTCGAATTCTACGACGCTAACGCTCGTTACAAGACAAAATTGGATTGTCAGTTGGACACAGGAGCGACGTGGAATGTTCTAACTCATCACGACCTGTCAGTCATCAGCCAGAACGGAAATCCGGCTCTCCAAACAAGCAAGGTCACACTCCGTTTGTTTAATGGCTCGGTGATGAAACCACTTGGAGAAGTGAAACTCAACGTTCTCAAAGAAAACAAGCAACAGCACGAGCTCAAGTTTCAAGTTGTAGAAGGAAACAGCAAGCCGTTATTGTCCGCAGAAACTTGTGAAACGCTAGGACTACTAAAAATAAACTGTGAGCCGACAACGTTAGTTAACACTATTCAAGAAACCAAACCACTGCTCACCAAAGAAAAGGTCCTCACTGACTTTAAAGACGTGTTTGAAGGCCTCGGACACATTGGCAAAGCAAGTTTCACAGTTGACCCAGAAGTCACGCCAGTGCATCACGCACCCAGACGCATTGCAGTCACGCTACACAAAGAAGTCAAAGCAAAACTAGAAGAGCTTGAGAAGAAGAACATCCTAGTAAAGGAAACTGAACCCACTGATTGGATCAGCAGTATGGTCGTCGTTGCCAAGCCTGGCAAAATCAGAATATGTCTAGATCCCAAGGACCTTAACGGAGCAGTAAAACAGCCAAAATACCAGATGCCAACCTTAGAAGAAGTCCTTCCACGGCTAAGCAACGCCAAAGTCTTCACAACGTTAGATGCAAAGGATGGATTTTACCAGATTAGTTTGGACGAAACAAGCAGCAAAATGACCACCTTTTGGACGCCCATGGGCCGGTACCGCTACCTCCGCATGCCGTTTGGCGTCTGTGCCGCACCGGAGGAGTTTGAATGCAAACTACATGAGCACCTTGGTGACTTGGAGGGCGTAGAAGTGCTACGAGACGACATTCTGGTGATAGGGTCTGGTGATACTCTGGAGGAAGCCAATGCAGACCACGACAAAAACTTGCTTCAACTTCTGAAAAGAGCACGCAAGGTTAATCTGAAGTTTAACAGCAAGAAGCTGAACCTCCGAAAGCCAGAAGTCAAGTACATGGGTCATGTCCTCTCCAGGGAAGGGCTCAAACCAGACCCAGATAAAGTGCAAGCTGTCAGCGAAATGCCCAAGCCCACCTGCAAACAGGAAACACTCAGTCTTCTTGGCTTTGTAAACTATCTCGCCAAGTTCCTTCCCCGGTTGTCAGAGATTGCCCAACCAATACGAGAACTGACCAAGAAGGATGCGAGGTTCATTTGGTCCAGACAGCACGATGAAGCCTTTGAGCAGATCAGAAAACTAGTGACAAGCCACCCAGTGCTCAAGTACTACGACATGAATGCCGAGTTAACCCTACAGTGTGATGCCAGCGAGAAGGGCCTCGGAGCTACATTGTTGCAAAACGGACAACCAGTTGCGTTCGCCTCCAGAACACTCTCACAAGTAGAGCAACGGTATGCACAGATAGAAAAGGAGTGCCTGGCCATCGTCTTTGGCTGTTCCAAATTCAGCCAGTACATTACAAGAAGAGGGAAAATCACTGTTGAGACTGACCACAAGCCGCTACAACCCATCTTTAAGAAGTCTCTCCTAGCAGCCCCAAGCAGACTACAGAGAATGCTCCTGCGACTTCAAAGGTACAACTTAGAAGTGACGTACAAACCAGGATCCCAAATGTATGTAGCAGACCACCTGTCAAGAGCTTATCTCAAGAATCAAGACGATCAGCCTCACGATGACTTTCAGGTGTTCGCTCTAGAACTTGAAGAAATTAACCCATTGGATACAGTCAAGATCACCAGTGAAAGATTAGCACAACTCCAAAAAGCCACAGAACACGATCCTGTAATGCAGACACTCAAGAGCACCATACTCGTGGGATGGCCTGACACAAGAGAACAAGTTCCCATATCCATCCGAGAGTACTGGAATTTCAGAGAAGATCTCACACTGCACAATGGCATACTCTTTAAAAGCCAGCGCATTATCATTCCTCGTGCGCTGAGAACCGAGGTGATATCACGGCTACACGCCAGTCATCTTGGAATAGAAGCATGCCTGAGAAAAGCAAGAGATCGAGTCTACTGGCCAGCCATGAACAGTGACATCAAAGAAGCAGTAGCGAAGTGTGATGTGTGTGCCGAGTATCAAGCGAGTAACCCTCAACAGCCACTGCAGACTCACAAGATTCCAGACAGGCCTTGGAGTCGACTAGCCGCAGATTTGTTTACGCTTCACTCTAAGGACTATATAGTCCTTGTAGATTATTACTCCGACTTTGTCGAAGTCAGCCCTCTCAAGCAGACCACCTCGTCAGCCATAATCAAGTTCATGAGAGTACAGTTCAGTCGATACGGTATTCCGGATATCTTGGTTTCTGACAATGGACCACAATTCGCCAGTAGAGAGTTTGCCGAGTTCGCAAAACAGTGGGAGTTTCAACATGTCACCTCATCTCCTTACCACCCAAAGTCCAACGGAAAGGCAGAATCAGCAGTCAAAGCTGTCAAAAGTCTCTTCAAGAAGGCCCTGAAAGATGACAAAGACCCCTGGCTAAGTTTGTTGTCCTACAGAAATACCCCTACAGCTGAAATACAGTCAAGCCCAGTCCAGCGGCTGATGTCAAGAAGAACAAAGACACTAGTTCCCATAGCAACCAACCTGCTGTATCCTGAAGTCCCTGAAGGAGTGCCAGACAAAATCCAGCAGAAACGTCAGAAAGCCAAGAGCTACCATGATAGAAATGTCAAAGTGTTACCGGACCTCGACATTGGTCAGGAGGTACGCATTGCTCCACTCCACAGAGGCAAGGCTTGGGAAGCGGGAACCTGTCTACAGAAGCTTTCTGATAGATCTTACCTGGTAGAAGCCAACGGAGAAGTGTTGCGGCGAAATAGACAAGCAATCAAGCCAACTCCAGAAGCACTACCAGCATCAGAGGATGACCCCGAAACAGCCCTGTCACCGCCCACAGACTCTCTGTCCAGCACAGCCGGTCCTGTGCCCAGTCCACCAGCACTAAGATTGAGTTCTAGGACTATCAAACCACCCGTGAGATTCCAGGACTACGTGTGTTAAGGACATGGACCATAGTTCTCATACCTTTATAGTACAGTTACAGTTTCAGAACAATGAACAATAAGATGCTATTAGAGAGAAAGTTTAGTTTTTTATGCGTTGATAAAAGGGGAGATGTTACAATATACGCCTCTTCCGGTTGATTGTTATTCGTAGTGATTGTGCAATGACGATATATCGAGTTACGTGTGATCCGAATAAAGTTCTCATATCATCCTGCACATGGTCGTGTACACAACTTGATACAATGGCCAATTTCAAATAAAATTCTAACTTGCCCCCAAGGTTTAGGGGAATAAAACAAAAGAAGTCACATCAAGGTCATAGGATGAATAAATGATTTTTTTTGCTTTGTAAATCCCCTAAGCCTTGGCGTCAAGTTAGAATTTTATTATATTGAAATTGGCTATATTGTGTTCAGTAACTGGGCAGGGGTTGCACATAGAAGCGGTAAATTAGGGATCTCTAGACCATACTCATGTCTTAAAACAGGAACAAAATTATCTCAACAATACTTTTTTCATTGATTCCAGCCATTACACAACTATCATGCTTTAAATGTAGTCAGTCAGATTAGACAGTAGTGTACTGCCTTATATCTTGAAATGCTGTAAATATTTGCATTCATATTTTTGTTAGAACTGAAAGGTTTAGTGGAATCATTAAAGAATGAGGTGAAGAGTACCAAAGAGGAGTTGACTGCCACACAAAATAAGGTCAGCTGACTGAACGTCACCATTTTAGTGTGTGCAAAATTGACCTGGATGCAGTGCTGTATGCCCCCTACTTAGTTTAAAGAGTGTCATGGTTCTTCTAATATCCCTACCTACTGTTTTGGATTAAAAAATATATTAATTCATTGTATGAATTAAGTAAAAATAAATTACAATATTTAGAGAGGAAGCCACATCAGCCTTAGCTGGTTTTTATGCAGGTCCTCTATCCTGGTCAAACTAGAATAACAGACAAGGGCAATGTGTCAGCATTCTAGCCCAAGAGATGTTTCTTCAATTCCATCAATTCCATCACCATCAAGTCTGATCAGGACCAATTAGGGTGTGAAGTCACAAACTCTGTCTTTAAATTCCAGTGTGCAATAAACTGAGCTAACCTGGTAGTAGGCATCCTACATTCAGTACATGTAGCCAGTAGTTAAGGTCCCAAAACTGGCCTCATGAACACTGTGAATAGCATATTATTATTATATGTTTTAGTGGTGCCATTCCAGAAAATATCTATGTCCACCCCAAGAAAGGTTAACAGAAATACCAAGGGAGAGGGGGGTTTCAAAAGCCAAGATTCTTAAGGGAAAGTATGGAGCTAAACTGGAATTGTCAGAGGGGTGCGGGGATTCAAACAAAAAATCTTTCTTGGATGGTATATGGATATTTTCTGGAGCAACACATTTTTATGTCACAAATGGGAACTTTAATTGCTATCTTTTCTTAACTCACTTCAATCCACTTTGCATTATGTAATAATTATGATATTATTATATTATAAAATATTGCACAACCAAATTTTGTAGGCTTTGTTTGTTTGTTTTTTTTTTCAGTTAAACAAAGAAAAACATTCCCATGAAAGTACAAAGAAGAGGCTGTTTGCAAATGAAAAACAGTTCAAACAGTTAAACAGAGGTAACTCTTTAATACAAATCAGAGATGAACGGTTTAGTTGGTATTTGCACATTGGGCTCCATCACTGCTTTTTTCATGTTGCCCAAAGATCTAACAGTAGCCATTAATGTCTACATCTGATTCTCCAGGTGTTGAGATCAAGGCACTGTCAGAGTTATGGTACCGTGCATGAAAATAAACCAGGACATGGAACAGGTTTAAATCAAACTTCTTGACCTGAAGTGCAATGCACTAACCGTTGTTTATTGAAAAGTACTCTGTAAATCTCAGTTGCAAGGGGAAAGTGCAAGAAATTTGTTTTCAACAAACTTGTAACTTACACTTACATTTTTAACTTAACAGTTCTGAAGGGACATTGTATTAATCAAACTTATATTTAGTGCAGAGAACAAATATCTCGAGTTTGTACAGAGGCCTCATGGTTAGTGTGCCTTACCCTGGATTGAGTGGTCTGGGTTCGAGCCCTGGCTGGGGACATTGCATTGTGTTCTTGAGCAAGACACTTTACTCTCACAGTGACTCTCTCCACCCAGGTGTACAAATTGGTACTGGTGAATTTAATGCTGGGGGTAACCCTGCGATGGACTAGCATCCCATCCAGGGGGGAGTAGAAATATTCCTGGTCCCTTCGTGCTACAGAAACCGGGATAAGCTCTGGCCTGATGGGCCACTTGGCATGTATGCAGACTTAACCTGACTGACATAGTCCTCTTTGCTCCAACTGGAGCATAGGGCCTCCACTGCAGCTTTCCATTGGACCTGGTTTTGTGTGGTCTGTTTCACCTGATTCCATGACATCCCCAAGTTCTCATTCTCCTGCTGTATACATGCAGACCAGTACATTATTCGCATTTTGTTTTCAGTTTCTGTACTGGCCCTTGAAGAGTATAGCACCCTGCAACAAAAGTATGCTCTTGAAAGTCAATGTCGTTTTGAAGCTGAAAAGTATGCAGCAGAGGTTAGTGACTTTGGTTCAAGACATTACTTCAACCTTTAATTGCAGTGAGCTGTGTGTAACTTTAACATTACTTAGTATTATAGGTTTGCAATGCATGTTTAGGGTTCCATTTCTTAGCTCTCCACACGCACTGCATACCCGTAATCCCAAGGTAATCCACCATTTTCCTGAGTGCTGTTGTCACACAACGTTTAAGGTGTTGTGCTATGAACAATGTTACAGGAACGATTTCCTAGGAGAGTCGATCAATGTAAAGATTTTTACATCTCTTGGGAATTCCAAAAACCTTGAAATTTAAACAACCACAGGTGTTAAGGGAGAAAGATGTGTTGGATCAGCAAAGGAAATATATCTCTGAGACAACAAGCAAAGATGAACAACTGAAGAAAGCACTGGAAGAGATCAGTGTACTGAACAAGAAGCTTGCAGAAGAAAGAACAGAATCTGAAGAAAAGGTGAGAATCTGTGGCAAGTCTGGTCTTCATTTTCTAATCAAACTATTAATTCCACTCACAGATTTGGTAGTTTCTCCTTACCTGTTCGCTTTGAAATGTATTAACATTTATTCTTGCAGTATAAAATAAAGTCTTTACTTACTTTACTTACTTACTTAACATTGTGAGGAGAAATTCATTGTTGATCAAGTGCACTAAATAGTAAAGTATGATGTAATTTTAGTCTGTCCACAGACCCCCTATTTTCTCTTGAGTTCGTCAAGATCGCAAGCTTAGCAAACTATTAACCAGGCGCGTGGGATACACGTACTAAAACGCAACAGGGTGGGGCTGGGGAAAGATCCGTTCTCATGCTCCACACTCGCATCGCTCAACTCATTAAATAAAACAATGTTCTAGACAGCAAACGTCATTGATGTGATCACTTAGCAGATTTGTTCTGCAGAAAGGCGGGGTTGGAAAGCTTCTATCTAAATTGATAGCATCATTAAACTTTAACACCTATTTTTAATGGTGCATTTTGTACCATAGGTAAAAACTCTTTGTTTGATGAATTGCAGATAAAGGATCTTCTGGAAGAAATGAAGGCTTCCAAGGACGAAGGGTATATCAGTGGTGAGTAAAGCTACATTGAAAAAATCTAAGACTGATATTATCAGAATAAATTGTAGACCTAAGTATTAACATAGTATAGTATTGGGGTACCGAGAGCTGGATCACATTGTAGGCAAAAGAAGTCAGTTTCTTAAATTTGCAGATGTTAGTTTATTCAGTGTGGTGAAGTGAAAATTGATGTTTTTGTAGGCATATTCAATCACTAGATGCAATGATCATGTTAAGTTTTCAAAGTGTTTCGAAAAACTTTTGGACCACCACTGAAATACTTTTGAAAACCCTTTGGAAACACTGAAAAAATCTTTTAGAAACTGATTGAAAACTTCATTGAAAACGATTTAGAAACTCTTTTTGAAACGCGTGGCAAACTCCCTGTAAATCCTTTGGTAACCCAGTTTTCCGGGAGTTCTAAACCCATTGGAAACCTTTTTAAGCAAGACATTTTCTCTGTGTGGGCTCACGTACGTTTGCTATTTTTAATTACAGTGACAGAAGGGAAGCTTCAGGTGGCACAAGAGCATATAGAGTCTCTAGAACAGCAGCTTGCAGATGCAGAGAAGAAAGCCTCTGATGCTAACCAGAAAGGTATTTGCTTTTATACCATCCGTCTTAAAGGGAACCTGTTACCTCCTTAAGCTCTTAGTATCACTTACAGTCGTTATCTGGGTTGTCACGCAATGTTTTGGAGTATATCTGATAGATCTGTGACATTCTGCGTGACAAGTCAAACAACATTTGTGATGAAGACCATCTTTTGCCCAGTTGTAACACTTATCAGACTCTGAGCTATAAACCCTGCCTCAATAGTCACATTACACAAGTCTTAAAGAGTTCTGGATTATCTCATCTGTTTGAGGCGATATTGAGTTATAGAGCTTAGAACAAGGTGTATGTTCTTTCTGCTTTGCTGGGGAGAGTTAGAGTTCGTTGTAATGTAATGCGCCAGTAAATGGGGAACCGATGTCTTTACTTTGTTCATTACTGAGCTGGGAAGTAGGTAGTACGATTCCTGATTCACATGCCAATGGAAATAATAGACTTTTTCTTCTCCAAATCCGTGTTGCATTTGGTTCATTTACTGCTACCAAGTCAGCAAGTAGTAAAGAGTGAACTGTTCTGTTTTCAGTGTTCATATTTTAAGGTTACCCTTCAGATGCATGTATATTGTCTTACGTTCATCGTGTGTTAGTTTTGTTACTTTGTGCATGTTTTCTTGTTGGGCGATTGGTTTCCACTGTTACAGTGTGTACTTTTTTTTTCACAAATGTGCTCATATTCAGGCACACTGCAGTTGTGTTTGTTTCACTAGAAGAGAGAAGGAATCATTTAATTTCTTTGCTTGTGAGAGGGACCCCTGGGTCTATAGATTAGAGAATCCTATACTTTGCAGGTATTGTACAGGCTTCTCATCTTGTGCTGAGTTTACTTTTTGTCTTTATAGTTTCAGAGCTGGAGAAAAGCTTAGAAGAAGCACAGAAACAGGCAGCTGCCCCACCCCCGCCAGTAGCAGCTGCTCCACCCCCTCCCCCTCCCCCTCCTCCACCACCTCCCACTCAACTTATCAAGTAAGTCGAATTGATATGAAATGACAACGATGTGTTTAAAGTCCTACAGATCTAGAGACAGTGCTTTATTTTTCCCGCTATAGGTAGATATGCTTCACTTTAATTAGTCTTTTTTCTATTGGATTCCTCCATTTCCTTTTTTTGCTTCAAACCCTGATTTTCAGTCAGTTGTTTACAATCGATTCAATGCTTGATATTTCTTGATTCGCTGCCCAGAGTAAATGGTTAACAATGTAATAGCGAGACAGTAGATAGTAGTCAGAGTGAGTAATGTTATTGATCAAGGGACATGTGGTGTTTGAAATGTAGGAAGTTCATGAACATTGTGGGACCAAAGAAAAAGAAGGACAGTCTAAAGCGGAACAAAGGTATGTAAAGAAAATGATTGTCATAAAAAATACAAACGTCCATTTGTCAGTCATTAAGTCAGTCAGTCACTTGCTCATTTTGTCACTCGGTCACCCATTCACCCGGTCACTCGGTCACTTGGTCACCCATTCACGCGGTCACTCGGTCACCTATTCACTCGATCACTCGGTCACCCATTCACTCGGTACTCAGTCACTTGGTCACCCATTCACTCGATCGTTCGGTCACTCAGTCACTCGGTCACCCATTCACTTAGTCACTCGGTCACTCGGTCACTTCATCAGCCATTCACTCGGTCACTCGGTCACTCCGTCACCCATTCACTCGGTCACTCGGTCACTTGGTCACCCATTCACTCGTTCACTTGGTCGCTTAGTCACTCGGTCACTTGGTCACTCCGTCACCCATTTACTCGGTCACTCAGTCACTCGCTTACCCATTCACGTGGTCACTCGGTCACTCGGTCACTTGGTCACTCGGTCACTTGGTCACCCATTCACTCGGTCACTTGGTGGCTCAGTCACTCGGTCACCCATTTACTTAGTCACTCGGTCACTTGGTCACTCCGTTACCCATTCACTCGGTCACTTCGTCACCCATTCACTCGGTCACTCGGTCATTCAGTCACTCAGTCTCCCAGGCTGGATCGGCTCGTTCGTCGGTAGAACACGTGTACGTTAAGCAAATAGAAATAATTAAAGAAACTGTTGCCTGTACTCAAAATTTGCTTTGTTTATAAAGCAATATTGATAGTAAATTTAATTGCTTGTTTAGGTCCAAAAGACCCACTTGCTAATGCCATGACTGAAATGATGGAAAGAATAAAAACTGGTAACATACAGCTTAAGCCTGTCAGAACTGTAAGTATGGATTTATCTTTGATGGTTTAAATAGTAATGTTCTGAGTGTGATATATTCTCTACCTTGCGAAGCTAAGAGTTCCAAAGTAAAGGATACATTTTGTTCTCGGGAAAATTGAGAAGGAATCCTCTCATTAGTTTTTATTGAAATAGTTACATACCCGACACTTTTACTACATAAATACTACCACATGAAAGTTACTACGCAACAGATTTATAGAAACGGTTGAATCGCCTTGTACATATGCATTATAATAAAAAGTATCACATGAAATTACTGCTCAATAGCTTTCAATTGAATACTCACACACTAGGGTTTTGTCCACACACTAAACGTTGGATCCATCATGACCTAAACAATGTCATATTAACTAGCTTTGTTTTGTTTTTAGCCTTCAAGTGGAAGCAACGAAAGCGACGAAACAGATGCCATATCAGATTTGGGGAATTTGCTGGTAGGTAAATTTTATGTCTCGTAATTTTCATTCAGTTGTCGTTACAGTACCCCATTGGTCTCTCGTAGTTGTTGATTGGGCTTTTCAAATATATAAAATTTAACATTAGTACGAGATTTGTGATTGGATGCATACAGCTAGCCATGTGCATGAATCACACGTTCCTCGATTGGTTAACAAGCGTGTGCGCCAATTCGATCGACGTCAATAAATATAGACTAACAATTCTTGTTTATTCGGGTAAATAATACCAGTATTTCTGTAAATTGGGGGACCGTTTTGCTAGCAAAGTAAAGGGCGTGTCCGACTCTAACTTGGATGTAAGAACGGTCTTTATTTGTGATTTTCATTTTGCAGAAATCGTTGAAGAGAAATCCAAGCGTTGATGTCGGCCCAGGAATAACCTCACCCACAGACGAACCAGGAGTTGAATGGGCAAACATCAAACTGCGCAAACTGAGCTCCAATGTTGAATCTTGTAGAGGGACATCAGGAGGAGCCGAGAATAATAACAACGAACTAAAAAAAGTGACTTTAAGAAAACCACGAAGTCACTCTGCCGGAGACATTCTTGATGAACGACCGAAAGACGAGGCTACTGCAGAGCTGAAGAGGATTCTACAGAGACAAAAAGCCGCCGCAGAGAAAGGTGAGAGGTGTTTATTTTATTCTTTGTGCTTCTTCAGTTTAACCTACCCTTGATTTTGAGTGCGACGCCTTCGCGAAGAGTTCTCTTTGGGTTTTGCACTTTTTTCCGCTGTTTTAATTGGTGTAACTGCAATCACTTTGATTTAGTATTTCTGATGTTCATCACCAAAATGAGCCAACCATGTTCACTTTGATATAAGAGACGCAAATAGTTCGTTAAGTGTGTGATTACTACGTATATCGTTTCTGAATTTTATGTATCTTGGTTCTTGTAGTCTGCCCAGTCTACCAGTAGCCCCGCTTCTAGGAATTGTCGCCATTCCGCCCCTCTTACGGGAGAAAGAATGAGCCTGGAACGGGCAGAGAGACAGAGAGATTTACCACATCCCCTAATATTTTTTATTTCCTAACTTTGCTTTATTTTAGAAGAACCAGAGAAAAAGGATGGAAGCGTTTGTGAAAATGGAGCGGCATGAGTGAGACAAATAGAGGTTTTGGGGAAGATTTTGAATTGTTTTACAGACACCCATTTTATGAGTGTTTAACTTTAAAAAAAAGCAATACATGATAGATGGCTATTTTGTGAATTTGTGTCGCGTTGCACCCTCCGTCACGCAACTTTCTACGTTAGGTAGAAGTGTTACGTGACACGTCCGAAATCTCGGAGAATGCGTTTGTTGGTTGATAATGTTTTCTGTAAACACGTGACTGACAAATTGCATTTCCTGATAACCTAGGATTTTAACACAAGGTCTTGCTAGAACTTGAGAGGCAAAATACTATTGTAGTAATGTTTAACATGCATATCGCATCAACAGTTCAGAACATCAAAGTCAAAAGAAAAAAAACAGCTATTTGTATTGTAAAAGAATGCCTTATATTTAAGTCTAGAGAAAAGAAGTCGTATTTGTTGGTTTTCTTTTCTCAGGAGTGTTCGAGGGAAACAGTTTAAATGCAGTTATGAGAATTGATTGCGAGCTTAAGCCAGGTTTTCACTGGCGACGCAAGCACAAGCGAAGGCACCGGCGCAAGCACAGCAATTCTTGTTTCACCGTGAAGACGGCCTTGTCGCAGGCATAAGCGCAAGCGCAAGAACAAGCACAAGGATCAAAATTTTGCCTTTTTCTTGCCCTCGTGCTTATCCTTGCGTTTGCGCTGCAACAAGTGAAAACGAAATACCGCTCAGGCATAACAAAAGCACAAGGATATTACCACACGTGGTTATGTTTGGCCAAGAAAACGCTGCATCCAGATTACTTTGCGCCTAAACAGTTTCGAAGGTTCGGATGATTTTGCTTGTGCTTGTGTTTGCGTCGAATTTCGTTTTCATTTGGGTCATCCCTATTGCTTGCGTGTGTGCTTGCGCGTGTGCTTGCGCGTGTGCTTGCGCGTGTGCTTGCGCTTGTGCTTGCGCTTGTGCTTGCGCTTGTACTTGCGCTTGTGCTTGCGTCGCTAAGGAAAGTCAGGCTTAGTCGAGTCCGAAAAAAATGCAATAATAAAACAAAAAAAATATCGTCACTATTAGAAACGTTACGCCAAAACATTGGATACAATCATAAAAGCTGAAAAACTAGAAGCCTTTGAGCTTGTTTATCTTTTTATTTTTTTACAATGTGAAAATATTTCGCTTTTTGTACTTGATAAAATTAAACGAAATCAAAAGATATGAAAAGAGAAACCCAAGAAAATATTATGAAGTCACTTATCAGATTTCGACTAATTACAAATTATAGGGTGAGATGACTCCACCGAAATTTTTTTGCAGCTGAAAGCAGCCCGCTAGTTACATTAAGATTAGATTGAGGTACCTTTTTAGGTGGTGCGTTGCCGCAGAACCTTTGTTTGAGAGCCCCTTAGGAGAGTGTCCCATGGAAACGATCCTAGGGAATATCTTGAAATATTTTTTATAAAAATGGAGGTGTGTTAAATCAAAGTTTGCACTGAAAATAGTGGAAATGTACACTCAAAAGTTCCCATGTAGACATAAGCTTCTGTGTATGCTTTAGTAGTATATAATTAGATGTAGCTAAAATATGAAATGCTTACACATTAATTTCTAGAAACAGTCAACTATCTTAAACTGGGAGTAACTAAATAGCGGCGTGTGTTGCCTGTTTAGAAGCCAGAACCTCGAAGTACTTTTTGTCAAGCCGAGTTTTGTGCGCAAATTAAGGTTGTGTAAAATAAAGTTAAACATTCTCCGACAGGTTTGTCAACGTTTTATTGTTCTCAACATGTGTTTTTGTAGACGACGAATAGTTATCTGAAAATGAAAATACTCTGACTTCGCTCAAGCTACAAGTTTAAAACGACAATGTGAAGTGCCAATCTACCAAATGGCTTGCTATGGCTATTCTGATTTGATTTCACTCATTACAATGTCTGCGCAAAAGAAAAACAAGGAAGTGTATGACATGGTTAAGTCTTAGAGAGAGTTAACTGTTATTTGTTTGGAGATTTGTTACTAAGGAACAACATATGGCAATGGATTACCTTTAGGTTGATGATCCTTGACTAGTTAGCTGTAAATAACAACAAGTTACAGGTAACTAAACTGCTAGCATGCAAAGAAAATTATCGTTAACAAAGTAAAAAAGAATGGTTATCGACAAATAAACTGAAACTTCGTAAGTTGTTGATGACAAATAGTTGTCGACAGTCTACTAGTTTTCCAGAAATAGAGCGAGAGAGTTGTCGACAACTAAGCAACCATCGTTAGTATTAGCAGCGGTTTCGACAACGTACCTTGTTCCCAGGCTCTCTCTCCTCTACCTCCCTTGGTCTTTGAGGAGATAGAGCCTGAGAACGAGGTTGCAGTTTAGTACTTTGACATGCGCAGAGCGTTACTAAAACGATAGTTAAAAAGCTCTTAAACAAAGTCTCACCTGAAATTTAGGTTAATGTGAGGAAGAGCTTCATCGAACACGAATAGATATCGACTAACTTAAGTTGTCGATAACTGACTCTGCCGAAGGTCTTCGACTGTTGTACTTCATAATGAAACTTTTCCGTGTTTGTCTGTTTATGAAAGCCCAGAAAATGATGTAAAGTTTTTTTTTAAAGCCTTGACCTTGCCGATATCTCCCCCTACTGAGCTTTTAGCCATTGAGAAGGGTTCCATATCAGGTAACAGCACGTCATTAGCAAACTCCCGGAGTTCTTAATAACTAAGTAAATGTCCACCGAGTACATTAACTTAATTATTCAGCGAAATTTTGATCGGTTTTCAGATTTGGGTTGGTATCCCGCAGTGTGTAACTTTCATATCGTTATTGTCTACCTCGAGCGCGGTCCAGATATGAACTGAATCCCACAAATCCGATTGGCTAGTCGAACAGTCTAGTTTTATTTTTCATGTGGGTCTTTCAAGCGCTTGCCATTTTTAACAGAACTTTCTAGAATTCTTTTTTTGATCGTTATTTCATGTTTTTGTTCATAAGTGGACCTCAACTTTGTTTCGATGCATTAATGAACAAAAACAGAAGTCGGTCAATATTTTCATATCGGGACCTCACGCCTGGTCAAAAACAAATATCTTTTTGTCTCGACAAAATAAAGTAGTGTGTATTGTATATTGAACGCGGTCACATCTTTTTGAGTCCCATCCAGTCAAACAATTCTGCGATGAGGAAGTTTACTTGCGGTGTGCGTTATTGCAGAAGAACGAATATCTTTGCGATTTCCGTGTGTTTCGCCACAGGGCTTTTTTTATTTCTGCTCTTTCAACTTTCCGCGGTTTTACAAGCGACTCCTCGTGAAGGAGTCGGCAGCCTTCAGACACGTTCCTGGCATGACCTAGAAACGTTGACTAGACATGAAGGTAGAGATCATGGTCAATTGGTCGAGAGTCCTAGCAGAGATCTCGAAGAACGCACAACAATGAAATTAAACCAGGTTAAAACTGGTAGCTCGCTTCTAACTAGCCTAAGAGAAATGACAAGAAGAGAGGGATCCTCGTGTACAGAAACACAGGAAGAGTCAAGATTTCGTGAAGTTGAAAAAGGGACGCTTGTGTATTCGGCCTGGTTTGATGATCGACAAACTCAGTCTTTCATTCGGGTTCTGTTGTTGACTTCAACAAGACATCCTCCGCCGCTGTTTTGCCACTTCGAAAGTGCGGCAAAACAAAAGACAGCAGTGAGTAGCGCTTCCTTTTATCAACACAACGAGAATCATTACATGCACTTTGGAGGCTATATAGCTTCTTGTATTCTTCCGCCAACACTCGACAGTACACCCTGTTTTATAAACATCTCCACAAGATCGACTTCTACGGCTCAAAACGAAAGCTCTGACTCGGTTGTGTTGCCTGTGGGCTTTATCGACCATCAACACAGTGCCGAGAAAGTCAGGCGCAAGCAATACGGAATTTGTATTCCTCCGTTGCATGGTGAAATATTGGTCGACAGGTTGATCGAGTTTTTGGAACTCTCGCAAATTTTGGGAGCTTCGCTTTTCACTTTTTATGAGTTTGCAGTGTCTGAGGAAGTACGTGAGTTATTGAATTATTACGAAGATAAGGGGTTAGCGCGCATTTTTTCGTGGAATTTACCCTCTTATATCGGCAAGTATGATATCCACTATTTTGGGCAGACTCTGTCTATTATGGACTGCTTGTTTCGATCTATGAGTCAACTTGATTTTGTAGCGTTCAATGATTTAGATGAGTTTATCGTGCCCCTTGAACAAGACAACATGATCGCTTTGCTAGAGAAAATCCATCAAGATGAGCATTGCGGTCACTGCTTTCAGAGTGTCATATTTGACCCTGTAAGGGAAGATTTGCAAATCTCCCCACTATTGACGCAACGGGTTTTCCATCGCACAAAAGACGCCACTCCGTTTTGGACTAAATGTGTTGTCAATCCGCGTAGAATATTCGAGCAAGGCGTACATCATGTGAGCAAACCGATAGAAGATTATTACATTGTAAATGAAGTGAATTGGAGAACAGCGCGGGTTTTTCATTACAGAAAATGCGATGATTCGTATGCTTTAATGGCGCCAGAATGTTCTGGCGTCGAGGAAGACAAAACTATGCAAAAATATGGAGAACAGCTAAAGCGTAATTTTGAAATAACTGAGGCAGAACTTGATAATTTTTCTACAAGTTAATAGACCACTCTTTTAATTTAGTTGACTCAATACTGATACAAAAAGACATACTAAAAGACCTGGAAATTGTGGGACACGGCGTGATTCTGAAAGGTATATTGTGTTTCTTCCAATGCTATACGAGGTCTATAAAACACTTAGGGATTTTTAAAACCGTCGAGCGCACGCTGTTAACTTTACCACAAGACAGTCAAAACGGTAAATGTTTTGTATGGAAAGCATTAAGCCAGATCACCCAAAAACAACTTGAATTTTCGCTGTATATTCAGTTCTCTTTTTCGACCATAATTTGTCGTAGTTATTATGCAGAAGAAGTTATTCCACCCTGCAATCGCCGTGAAAAAAATCGCGGAGAAATCACACATCTACTCACGACAATTTTTTTTTTTTTTTTATATATATGTTTAAACTAGTATTGACCGCGCATGAAGTAGATAAAATATTTATGCAGACCCTTCAGGGAAATCATACTGGTTATCAAAACTGGGTATCAAAACATTTGCGAAAACTAATTACTTTCGAGTTACCACAACAGAGACTGTAAATTAAGGGCTAATATTTATACTGAATGCAATTGTAAGATGTCCCTTCTCCGTTGCTTATGTACTCAATTGTTAGTCAGATCATATTTAGGCAGGTGTGTTTCAAAGCGCCTTTTTATTCTATCAGATTTTAGTACCGTCGTAATCCTAATAGGAAGGAACACCCTGCGGGCAAGCCACAAGATTATTCTGAAAAACTCACAACAATTATTTCCACCAAAACTCCATACCACCGGCCAGTGGTTCTTATATACAAAATGAACAAATTTGTGGATTCGATGCGAAAACAATATAGACTTATATGAAGTGCACAAAATGTCTCTAACAAGGAGATGTAGGCTATTTTCAATTAGTTACTATTCTCTTTTATAAGCTTTTAAACCTGCGGAAGTCCCCTTTCTAGCTATGAATTGCTCTTGGCCTTGAAAACAAAATAATAATTTCAACAACTTCATATTTTATGTAAGTCGGAGCATACCCGCAGAGGGGTCAAAAGACTAAACCAAAAACACACTTGATCTCGAAAAGAAAAAATGTTATTAGCTTTTTTAGGCAATGCCAGGTGACGGTTGAACCTGACAATTGCCTGCAGTGATTTGTTTTGGTGTTTATAATGTAAAAGATATTAGACGGAAAACATAAAAAGGTCGAAAAGATAACATAACATAAGGTCGGAAAACATAAGAACTCTAGCGGTTGCAATTTGAGGAGCGAACACTGATGAAGGGGTTATCCGTCACCAAAAACTGAGTCTGGCAGTCTTCAGTATATTCTAGCATATTTCTCAACGTATTCAAACAGAAAAAGGTGTGGTATAACTTTGGTTGGGTAGAGCTGCCTCCACCTGCTTGTTGAAAAAATTCTAGAATGTTTTGGTTTTGTCTTCCTGTACGCTTAATGTCTCGCGCCACTTACTCAACCAATCAAATTCAAACCTTGATGAAAACCAAAATTAATCGCGACTTGTTTGTTTTGTCAGACGTTTACCCACGCTTTGTACCGGCTACCTCTAGTTCTGTATAACTGAGTGTGAAACTTGTTTTGTGCTGTTACTCAAAACTAAGGGTTTTGATGGGGGTGTATCGGTTATCACATAAATCTTCGGCGATTTCTCAGCCATTAAAACTTTCAGCCTATTTCTCAGCTATCAGGTTTTTTTTTTTTTTGCAGATCTCGGATCTTAACTAACAGTTAAAAAACGTATCCCTATTCGAGACGAGTCAAACCAATTCTGTTATAAGGAAAGTCCAATTTCAGATACCATCAAAAGAACGTTTGACCCTTTCTTTGCCGGTGCAAACATGATGCGCATCCGCTGAGCTATAAAGTTTGCAGCAGCTCATTTATATTCCTGACCCAGTCTTTTGTGGGGTCTGAGTTTGCCTTGAGCATAAATTCGATACTGTGAAGATTGGCTGTTCTGTTGTTGTTGTCGCCGTCGTTGTTGTTGTTGTTCCTTTTTGCTGTGTATTTAACACGGAAGAGCTCTGGTGGGAAAACTTATTTGCTCATCAGTTTACAAGCTTGCTTATGTGTCAGTCATTGACCCAATTAATTTGGTTTATCATGAACCTCTCAGTGCTTTCCTATCTTTACAGGTCAGGTCCAATCTAAGGGTTATTTCAATTTGAAGAAATATTGTGATATAGCTAAGTCGCGTCTTAAAAGTGGGAACCACTACATCTACTACCACGTGTAAAATACAATGTACCCGAATAATATATATCAGATTTGAAGATAACAGTACTTACTTGAAAAGCCGTCTTTTCAGAATTAGTTTTAATGCGTTTGCGAACAGAATTTTTGTATCTGGGAATTTTGAACAGAATATTCCCTTTTTCGGACGCGGAAGACAGGCCAAGTTATAGTAGCAGAGTTGTATATCCAAGCCTTGTTCCTGGGTTTGAGAGATAAAAGAAACTCGCTTATTACATTGCTCAAATCACAACAAAAACACGATAAACGCTGATTTTCCCCTACGCACTTGACCTCCACTTGCGGCGGATCACGGTTGTTGAAACTAGCTCTCAAACTCATTAATAATTCATCAAGTTTAAACAACTATCTTCTCGGTGTTTGGAAATGTGGTCAAACACGGTCTTTCGTGTTCGATATATTACTTAAATACAATTTTAGAACATAGTTACCGGCGAGGAAAAAGCTTGATCGGAAGTCTCTCTTGCCCCCACCCCTCTCCCCCTCCTATCTGTGGGATCTGGGACTACTTTCAATGTGACACTATGGGTCGCTTGCAGCTATTTCGATCATTATGCCCGCTCCTTTCTTTACCTAAGCAAAGCACTTCAACAGCCCTCGGTCGATGATCATGAGGGTTTTTTTTTTGCTAGCTATTTAAATCTGCCACATACTGTTCCAAAACTTACGGGGGTCGTGTTCACTGTTTTCAAGTAGTGTAAAATTTATCTGGTGGCAACGTTTAACTATTTCTCGGTCAGTCCGATGCATTATTTTACCGCATTTAATTAACGCAGTATTCAGCACGAACCAGCTACAGTCAAACCTGTTTTAAGTGGACACCCTCGGGACTCGTGCTAGTGTCCGCTTAGTACAGGATGTCCGTTGAAAGCAGGTCCCCTCAGAATTCGTCTTACTGAAAAGGCTATCTTTAAAACAGGGAACGGGGAATCGGGGAATGGGAATGGGAATGGGAATGGGAATGGGAATGGGAATGGGGAACGAGGAACGGGGA
>NC_138146.1:15574511-15752011 GCF_964199315.1 Orbicella franksi
TTGGCACGAGTTCTTCCTTGGAATTTACCCTCTTATATCGGCAAGTATGATATCCACTATTTTGGGCAGACATTGTCTATTATGGATTGCTTGTTTCGATCTATGAGTCATCTTGATTTTGTGGCGTTCAATGATTTAGATGAGTTCATTGTGCCGCTCCAGTATGAAAATATAATCACCTTTCTGGAGAAAATCCACAAACAAGAATATTGTGGCCACTGTTTCGACAGTGTAACTTTCGACCCTTCAAAAGACGATTTGCCACCCTCACGATTATTGGTGACGCAACATGTTTTCCATCGCACGAAAAAGCCTACTCCATTTTGGAACAAATGCGTTGTTGATCCACGAAAAATTTTCGAACAAGGAATACATCATATAGTAATGCCTATCGAAGACAATTACGTCGCTGATAAGGTAAATTGGAGCATAGCGAGAGTTTTTCATTACAGAAAATGTCACGATACACAAGCCCTTATGCACTGTTCTGACTTTGAAGAAGACAAAACTATGCAAAAATTCGGAGCACAGTTAAAGCGTAATTTTCGAATAAACCGTCTTCTTAGTGGTATATTAATGAGCGCTAACAAGGACCCAGGAAGGAAGACGTCGAAGAGAAAGGCCTAGGAAAACTTGGAGACGAACTGTGGAGAGGGAAAGAGTGCAGTTTGCCGGGATTCAAAGACTGGCTGGATGCTGGTGCATGTGCTTGGTACCGAGAAGCTTGGAGAGTGAGAACGCAAGGTCTTATTTCCTTGTAGGGAAAAGGATATGATGATGATGATGATAATGATGATGATGATGATGAATTGTGTAGCAACGGTTTTTTCGCGGGGTCAGGAGGAGAGAGAACTGAAAGAAGATCTCCTGTATTAAACCTGTATTAAGCTGACCCCATATTATTTAACCGGACATCCTCTATTAAGGTAATTCCATCGAAATAGAACTCACAATAGATTTTCTTTCAAACTTTACCTGTTGGCTGCTTATATCAAGAGAACTTAAAATTTGAAATAAAAAACGGGGGTCCCCATATTCGTTTAGGAGCAAGAGAACCTTCAATAAACCCCATAATTCCTGAAATTATCTGCTTTCAGAAACGTTTATATTTGAACCATTCACTTACGCTTTAAGATGGCAGAAAAATAGGGAGAAATACAACAATGGATGTATTGCATAAATGTTAAGGAGCAATTCGATGTGCGTTTCATGATTAGGGCACTCATCGTTAGTCGACAGGGATACAATATGTCCCAAGCACGCAGTGTTGTGGAGCCACATATTATCTTTTACGAATGCTAGCTTTGCTCTAATTTTCCATGATAATTTTTTACTCTGCAATAGAAATTGGTCTTTACTCACTACATAGAAAGAAGGTGATCGCTGCATTCGATCTAAATAAAAAAATCGTTAGGTCCCCGTACTCGTTCCGAGAAAAAATGAAAGGCAAGCCGTTTAGCAAAAACCACCATTTTGCATATGCACGCGCTCGTGGACGCGCGCTAATGACTAGAAAATCGTGCGCAGTAGGGATGGCGTTATTAGCGCGCGCTCGTGCACGCGCACATTGAAAACATGACGGATTTGCCTTGATATTAAGCTCTGTCAGTTGAAAAATGGCTCTAGCTCACCAACGAACACGGGCACCCCAATTTTTTTCCACTCATTGTAATCAACTAATCACAAGCTTTGTGTGAGAAAAGACTGATCTAATTTCTATTGCTGAAAATTGAATAAATAAGAAAAATAGCAGATACACGGTGGTCTTTTCTATTTGGCAGTCTGTAACCACGTCAAGAAATTTGGTTCAAATCTTTAACCAAGGATTTAGCTTTCTGTCTGAATCAAACTTAAAACCTTTATTTGTGTCCGACACAATGTATTGACTGTAGTTTAATGCGTGTTCTTATGAGTCCGGGCTCACGGAGATGTTACAATTACTGGGAATGCGTTCTTATAATAAGCATTAAATAATGTCAAAATGGGGCATTTTCAATGCCTCACTGCTCCCTAATGAGCATGGGCACCCCCCTTTTTAATTTCAAAATTGAAGTTATCATATGATAAATATTCAGTGGACAAAGTTTGAACAAAAATCTATTGTCACTTTTATTTCAGAGGAATTACCTTAAGTGGACACCAGTGTGAGTCCCTAAATTTTCTTCCCATATTTACTGTAAAATAAACCTGCATTCAGCGGACACTTCTGTTAAGCGGACGAGAACACCAATATTGTGACAATATTAAGCCATTTTGTTGAACAAAACCTGCAATAAGCGGACACTTTAAGGGCTTTTTACTTCTAAAAGTTCATCCCAGACTCCTTTAAGATCCTTTAATATAGTTCAGCGATGTCGTTTTAAAGATAGGTGGATTATTCCAGATTGATGCATTGACTGACTGGACATTGAGTTATGAGCAGTCTTTGATCTTACACTGTGTTACACTGAGTTACTCTCCAACATGTTAGAACCTTTTTAGAGCGGACACCCTGTATTAAGCGGACACTAGTGAGTGTCCCAAGGGTGTCCGCTTAATACAGGTCAGTCATGTTATCAAAAATAAACACGTTGCCACATGTACACATTGTATACCTTTTGTTATTTCATTTTGGACAAGGTATCGTCTCGCTATCATCGCCCTGTGTTTAACCAAAATATTCGAGAAATAAACATAAAATCAAAAAACAAGCAAACAAAATCAGTCTCAAAAGACTCAAAAGTCGTCACAAAATCTCCTCAAAATCTAAAGTTTTTGTTAGAGCCCGCGATCAAAGGCGCCTTTGTGACCAGTCTTTCTCTTCCATCGCCATCTTTGTTTTTCGTTCCACTCCACTGTCCTCGTATTTTCCTGTCTTTGCTCTAAAACGGCTCACGAAATATGAGAAAATGCAGATCTTCTCTGGACGAACACCTGCAATTGTACGTTTGGCGTGATACATGAGGTATTTTTAATCACAAACTTGTTGGTTGGAGAGCGCGGCATACCTGACAACCATTCTAGAGTATTAAACAGAAAATATCAGAAGTGACAACACCTGCTCTATAGTGGTAGTTAAGCTAATAACCTAAAGGTTTAAGCATGATTCTGTGAAGAATTAATTGCAAGCTTATCATGGGAGAAGCCAAAGGAGCAGGAAAAGACGTTATAAAGCAAACGCAAAAAAGTTCGAATGAGTTGTACAAGTTCGTGGATTTGAATGGAGGAGGGAACCTTGTGGATGCATTTAGGAGAGCTCAAGCTACGAAAAACTTCAGCGAAGTCGAAAAACTCATCGAGGGGTTTCGCGAAAAGTTTTTATACAACAATGGTGCTGGAAAGGCCATCGAAATAAGAGAGCTTGTGCATTGGAGAAGACAGAGTCGCGAGGATAAGGTCCCTTCGAAGAAAGAAAACGCTGTTGTGTCTTTCCTCACCAAGTGCACCAGTCGAGTTGAAAATACAATCGAAAATGTTGGTATGGATAATTACGAATTAACTGAAAATACTGGTAAGTGGATTTGATCGTTTAATAGTGCATTATAAAAAAACTGTAGATATTAAAATTTTCATAGTCATGTGATAGGTAGGGCTAACATCAGGTCCTGTCAACACTCACTCATCCTCATCGGGCCCATGAGGACTCTTGAGGCCGGGAGGTCATGTCAAGGGTCGGTTTAAAATTTGGTCTTGCCATGACATTTAATACACTGAGCTCTATAATGTCACCCTGCTGGGAGAAAATGTATCCTGTTTTGGATAGGGTGCATGTTGTTTTCTTCTACTATAATTGTCATCTTTGTGAAAAACCATATTTTGGTGTTAAAATGAAACATTTGACATAGTTTTGTAAGGGGAAGTGAATAGTAAATTTGAGACCTTGTAACATGGTGGAACTAAAGTGGAACTGAAGGTTACTGTTAACAGAATCTTTCAAAATTTCGTTTTTTTTGCTGTTTAGTTAGGGAAAGCATTCAAGTTTCATTTGTTGAGAAAAAAAAATTGAAAATCTTAAAAAGGATGTGAAATACATGTACAATGAAAAGAGTGTTTTGGGGGAACTGGTAATGAATAGTGAAAGGTGTCATAATCCGGTAATCCAAATTCTTCGTGGTGGCTTTCTGTCTTTCACTTTTTTCTACGCTCGCCTCAAGATTTCTGACAAAGAAATCCCAGTCATTTCTGGAAAAGGGATTTGTGTTAATTCAATGGCTAACACAGAGAAGGAAGACCTGGAAGACACTGTCAAAGGAAAGCTGAAGGAAATATTTACCTGTGTCCACTGATAGCTGTAACCGGCAAATGTCTGAAGTCAATTCCACCCTTGTTTGCACTTGCCTTTTTCTTCTTTCCTCGTTTGCTTTGCCTGCCTTTCCATCTGTTTGGTTTTTGACTATGAATTTTCCAAAGACCTTGTTTTGCCCATTGTAAATTTTTTTTTCCTCTGGTGAGGTCACTTGAAGTGACCTTTCCGGTGAATTTCAATGTACTCCTTTATTACGAAACTCGCTGGGTGTTTTCTCTTTGTGTTTCATTAGTCAACGACATGACCACATTGGCAACCACCTTAATGAGGTGCGAAAACTGTGAAATTCTTTAGAGGCCAAAAACTTGGGGTTTGTTTTTCGTGTGGTAACCTCTATTCAAATGAATTTATAGGTTATGTAGATTTATCAGATTTTAATGAAACATGGCCAGAATGTTCTTCAAATATTAACCAAGCAATTTTGCAAAATTCTACACATTTTTCGCGTGACATCCCATTGCATATCAACAACTGAAAAATTTGCTGTTGTCCAACTTTAAAGTAGATTTTCTCAGGAACCAATATGAGTATTGAAAAAGCCCACACTTTGTTAGCTTATCTTCTGCTGAGTGATATAGTCCAGTCTGTTTGGATGTCTGCGGAAACACAAAGGCCCGTAATTCAGTTAAGCAAACACTGTCAGTTTTGCCTTTAGAGGCTCATGCATATGTACCAAAACAAAGTGGTTAGAAATATTGATATTTTCAGAATCTACATTTTATTAGCTTTTTAGTGATATATAGGTTTCTGGGTTTTCTTTTAAAATAGCTTGCATGGAAAGATTTTCCCAGAAGGTACCCTAAAGTATTTTGTTAACAGTAACCTTGAGACAAAAGATAAAAATGAACATTTTGAAATAGCAGGGATTCAAAATAACAGCATTAACAGTGAAAGTGACAATTAATATGATACATAACATCATTATTCTTGACTGAAAACAGAGGAGGACACTCATGACAAAGGTAATTGACAGTGTAAGATTATAAACTAAGTGTGCTGAAAATAACAAATCTGACATGGTCTGATGTTATGATGATGTTGCTCTCTCTACTCTTCTAATGGAGCTTGAAGTAAATGGATTTCACTTTAGTCAAGAACCTGGGGTGGGGCTAAGGTACTTCCAGAAACATTGAGTGGATATGAGTAGCCTGCTTCCCAAAAACCTTGCCCTATTTGAGATGAAAATCTGTGATTTATCGCCTGACCAAAAATTTGATACCCTATTTAAGACCTGACCCTTAAATCAATATCCCGTTTCAGATCTGCTAAATAGCAGAAACTAATAAATAATAATTTAATAGTTCTCAGACCAATGTTAAAGATAATGTTTATATGCTTTTAACGTGCATATGACATGAAAAATAATTCCTGCTTATTTGAAAGGCCTTTCGAAATGCAAAAGAATAGCGTTTTTCTTTTTGAAATATCTTTTTTTGTTTTAGAGATATTGACGTTTTTCTGTCATGCAAATTAGATCAGAGATGACGTCATATTGTTTGCAACTAAAAAGTGGTAAAATACTGAATAAACGATATCTCTGGAAATATTGAAGCAGTGTTCTTGAAACTTGGCACCATAAATGTGCGTCAACTTCGAGAAAATATTCCAGCCTGTAATTCCCATTGAGAATTTCCGTCTCTTGTACATCCCAGGAATGCGATAATATTAACAACGCCTTATTATCCAATCTCTGCTACAGTATCTGTCAAATGGTCATTTACAGTACGTAGGTTAAAAACAGAAGAAAAATTCAAACTTTTACTGTAGCTCTAAAAGTGGCCGTGGTCGCTTATGAGAGGTGGTTGCTTACAAGAGGTTCCAAATATAGTGATATGACTGGGAAAGTTTTGGTATTTTGGAAAACTAGTCGCTGAGGAGAGGTGGTTGCTTACGAGAGGTGGTCTCAACCGGAGGTTCAACTGTACATGTATTTCCTTTCTGAGATTGTTTAATAACAGTTCTCTTATTTTCATCTCAACCTCCACTGTAGGCAGTACCACAAGACCTGTCTGCTGGGATATTGACCAGCGTGCTGCTGTGGGAGAAAACATTCTTCACTTGTGTTTCCTGAATGCCACTTGTGTACATTATGAAATTGCCAAGATCATCATTAAGAAGTATCCACCTCTTGTCAATGATATTTACATCGGTGATGAGTTTTATGGTAAGAAGAGAAGTATGATCTTGAGATACATGTAAATATTTTGAGAAAGCAACATGTTTTTCACATTCAGTGCTCATTTTTGTCTTCAACATTTTATCTTTTTTTCTTTGTCTTTCAACATGCTGAGGGAACATGTGATAATGTAGTAAGTCCTTGATCTGGAATGTCCTTATATGTACATTTTTCAATGGTACCCTTCTGTGGAATGGTGTACATGCATTCAAATTTGCTACCTATGCTGTACCTTTTCTTTTACCACATTTAAGCAGAACTTCTTGATGTAAATTGGAACTACAATGTAAACAGTGATATCCAGTTAATCTTGTGAATAAGTATCAGCAGTACGCTGTCATTGTTGTGTATGACACACGACGTACACTGTACATGTTTCTATCATCACATAAACTTTATCGAATACAGTATTATTTTGTTGTACACTCTGTTATAGCTTGCATCAAGTATCTAGCAATGAAATGGAGTATGGAATGTTGATTATTTAAGCAAGGCAGATGCTTGCAATAATCTGGTTCCACACTGGAACACAATAGTATTGTGGAATAATGACTAATGGGTAACTAATGCTGTTTTCAGGGGAGAGTGCCCTGCACATGGCAATAGTGAATGAAAATCAAGAAATGGTTCATTTCCTTTGTAAGCATGGTGCTGACATTCACGAGCGTGCCTATGGGGCTTTCTTTTGCCCGGAGGATCAGCGAAAATCAAGGAAAGATCATCCTGTTCAGGAGGGTATTGTTCTTAGTGACGAGACCAATTATGAAAGGTGAGGAACAAAATGAGTAATGATGTCAATTTTGTGATGGAAGTAGTGTGAATCTTGCCAACTTTGGGCAGTTACGATAGATTGTTTGTTAATAAATTATTAGAAACATTTTTCACCAAAATAATATCCAAAGGTCAAGTAACAAGCAAGTTTAAATGTTCAAAACGACAAAATGTGTTTGTTAAATTTAAAACTTTGAGTTGTTGTCTGTTCTCTATGATAAATAAGAGACAAACTACATGTGCACAAGTTTTTATCTCAAAATAATATTTCTAAGAGAAACATTTTGCAGGTATCTTTGCAAGGATCCTCCATGATCTTCAAAGATCTTGCAAGATATTTGAGCAAAATCTTTGAAGATCCTAAAGGATTGTGGTCAAGAAGTCTGATGATCCAGTCAAGAATTCAGTCAAGATCCTCAGAGATCTTAATGATTTTTGACCAGGATCTGTGAGTCCTGATCTTTTACTGTACAAGACTGTTGTATACTTTGATAGTCTCTGTAGTTTCTAAGTGTGTACATGTGCCTCTCTTTTTCTACAGCAACACATACTGGGGAGAATATCCATTGTCATTTGCAGCAAGCCTTGGCTTGGAGGATATGGTGCGCTACTTGTTAGTGAAAGGAGCATGCCCCAATAAACAGGATACAAATGGCAACACTGTCTTACACATGATGGTTATACACAACAGGATGGTATGAGATTAAATATTGATCTTAAAGGAGCTACGTCACAGTTTCACATCTAGTAAAAAATTTAAAATTTGTCGTTTTGTATCATCCATCTAGTAAACTACATTTTTAGGTTTTCTTCAGTGTAAAGGTAATGTTGTATGTGGCCAAAATAACTCAAAATGCCATAACTGAGCTCTTTTAAGATTGATTGTGTTCTATTATTTAGCATCAATGGGACACAACAACTGACTAATAACACATGTGCATACCTAGAAAGCCGCGCACATGACAAGTACATGCATGTGTAAGCACCAATAATTTTTAAGGTCATTGGCTACATTGTATTGAAGTGCATAGATTTGCATGAGATGTGGCTAGTACTTCTTGGACTGAAGGTCCAAGTGTTCTGAGAAATGTGTGACTGGGGCATGTTAATTGTTCATTACAAGAAATTCCTTGTGCTTTTTCAGACTTGTGAAGTTGAACATGTATATTAATAATGTGGTTAAGTCACCTGCAGTTTCAATAATTATTTGCCAGCAGTCAGCAATTTTGTCTCCAACGGTAAATTATTTGCTTCCTAATTCCAAGTGAAGTTCACAATCCTGACTTACATGTGTAATGAATGCATCCCAACTAGCCTTTACTCCATACTACTTTTGTCATTCTGCTTGCTACATGTATCACAAAATGCTACCTTATGACAGGACTACACATGGCATAGGCCACTTGTTTTATGAAGCATGCTTCATGAACTCAAACGGATTGATTACAATGCATGCGATTCCTTGACCATTTGATAATTAACATTTATATCTAATTAAACGTTAACTAAGTTCTTCAATGTTAAAAACGACCTTTGAAATATTTTATGATACAACTCAAGTGATGTTGTTGTGACTGGTTTTTGCACAGAAAATTAGTCTATTCTGTGTTTGACAAAACGTATTTACTAGCTTATCAGTGGTATTTTATGCCAATTATAATGTTTCAATGTGCAACATTTTTCAGGACATGTATGATCTCATCTTGGGTTATGGCTGTCACTGTGCATCTCATTGTGCAAAACCACGTACAGATGTTGTTAACAAACTCGGTTTCACTCCTCTAACACTTGCTGCCAAACTGGCTCGCAGACAGGTGAACAGTTTGCTAGAATGTTTTTAAAGAAAGGCCATTAAATTCAGTTTTAAATCTTTTTAGGTCTGTTGCCCTTGTTACTTCATTGTACACTGTATAGATCAATGCATGGTATTTCTAACTAGTGAGATACATGTAGTGGTTAACTACAAGACCTATTTTTCAGCTTTTGTAAGGTTTTCGTTTCTACTGCCCTTCTTCTACCATTATATTCAAACTTCTTTTCCATGCCACATGGTGACATTATGGTGAATGTTCCAATCCACTGGCAAGTTGCCCATTCTACAAGCAAATTCAATTAATTTTTTGTACTTCTGTTTGAGTTTTAAATTGAGTTCTAGTTTTGATTTTTTTAAATATACATGTTTTAAGTGGTATAATACCAGTTCTCTGTTGAAGTGCCCTATATAGTCCTGCTGTTAAGAGCCAAAAATAACCAGAATTGTTCATTTTGTGATAAAAGCATGAAACTTCCCAGGATGACTAACCTCTATAAGGTAAACATTTTCTGATATGGAGCCATCCCAAATTTCCACCCAGAAGCGCGCTACGTGCATGTCAAAAAATGACATATTAGGCCCCTACATGGGAACGAGGCTGAGTTAAAATGCTTATTTCTAAGCCTTTTCCAGAGTACTTTGCCTAGATTTCTTGCATTTTAATATAACAGCAACTTATCAAGTATCTGGGAGTCGAAAAATTTGTCACGTGATTAGTCACGTGACCATCATTTCAATAAACAATCAAATAATACCAAATATTGCATTAATATGATTAATTTTTTTTCTCCTCTTCTTTCTCGTTTTTCCTTGCAAATAACAAGAAGTAATTATTTTGAACATTATAATATAGAGTAATAAGATATTCAAACTTAGAAACCTGTGTTTCGGCATGCACAATGTCGTATTGGGGCTTTACGCCAAATCGAGGCCGAGACAAAGGATGGATCTATGTTGGCTATTGAGGTGATTCGCTTAAGTCTGGCTTAACGGGATACAACTAATTTCGGTGGGGAATTCAAGAGAAAACTCTTGATTGGTTTAAATCGTATTTGACTAAGCGCACACAATGGTGCTCTGTTAATGGCTGTCTCTCTGACTTCACCACTCTTAAATGTGGTGTGCGACAGGGAACGATCCTTGGTCCTCTTTTATTTCTAATTTATATTTATTTAACAATTTGCCTAACTGTCTATCATTTAGCATACCTAGAATGTATACTGATGACACCCACATTAATAACGCTGGTTCTGATTTGCATCCGATTCAGTCTAGTCTATCTGACGACCTTGAAAAACTAAGCAAATGGCTTGTGTCTAACAGACTTGACTTGAACGCTACAAAAACGGAATTTATATTGATCAGCTCCAGGCAAAGATTAAGAACTCTATCTGATACACTCGAACTCTCCAACAATAATGTTCCGATTGAACAAGTTTCCTCTGCAAAATCACTTGGAGTAAATGTCAATGAAAATCTGACGTGGCATTCCCACAACAACTGTGTAAAAGGATCGCTTCTGCAATTGGAGCCATAAATTTAGTTAAGGTAATTCCCTTGAAATTGTTCTACTATCAAACTTTTTTTGCAACTTGGCATAATTAACATTCATGATATGAACATTAAAGAAAATGCAATGAAAAAATGGGGTCACCGTGCTTGTTAACGCATCAGCAGGCTCTTAAAATGGGGGTGTTTTCACTGGTTGCATGTTAAAAATTCAAATCACCTTCATACAGAATTGAAGGTAGCTGCTGGTTTCACCCCACAGCGAGTTCGCCCCCACCGAGTTCACCCCTACATCGACTCAACTTGATCAAGTTCGCCCCCAACCAGATCGAGTCGCATATAGAGATTATTCCTCATTCTTTTACCCACTGCCTTATCAGATTACTGCTGGCGAGGAAACTTCGCTTGGTGGCGAGGTGACTTCGCTTGGTGCGAATTGACTTCGCTCGGTGGTGACCGAAAGTTCGTTGGTGGCGAGACTCCCTGATGGCGAGATGACATAAACATTATAGACTGAAATGATTCTTTGAAAACTTTTAATAACTCGATGACAACTACGTAAACACGAACACAAAATTTTGGGGCGAACTCGAAATAGACATTTTATAGTGGGGGCGAACTCGCCATGGGGCAAAACCGGTATCGTTCCGAAATTAAGTCTTGGTTGCTTGAAAGACACAAAATTTTATGTTGAAAGTAAAGCTTCTTTTATTCATATAAGCAGTATTGCTTTATTTAAGCCGTTTTTGATTGCCTGGTTGTGGGAATATTGCACTTTTTTGGACGGTTCCGTGGTTAGCTTGAAGTCCTCACCTTGGCCAAAATACACCCAGTACGGAACTATTTTCCAAAAAAATCATGTTCTACTATCAAACTTTTTTTCTTCCTTAAATATGTTCTTTATTAGACTGTTCTTAACAAATACCCGAAAAAAAATTGGGGTCACTGTGCTCGTTTAAGAGAAAAGGAGCATTTATTTTGCTATCGAGCTTAGTTTGAGGGAAATCTCTTACGTTTTGCACGCGTACGGGCTCATGACTTTGGGATGTGCGATGCAATACTAAGGAATCAACTTAAGTCATTTGTGCCTCAATCTACCCTACTCTGCACATGCAACATCACTACCTCAACCTCACTTTGATTACTGCAGCCTAGTCTGGGGTAATTGTGGCAAAACATTATCTAACAGGCTACAAAAACTACAAAACCATGCTGCACGAGTAATAACTTCATCGGGCTATGACGCTGATGTCGATTCCTTGTTTCTCAAACTCAGCTGGAAAGACTTGCAATTTCAATGTCAAATTCAGAATTAAGCTCTAATGGTTTTCAAGTCTTTAAACGGTCTGGTTCCCGAATATCTCACTTCTAAATTTGTAACACGAAATGAATCAAATTATGCTCTGAGGGACTCGGTTAACAAACTTGTTGTTCCCTCTCCGAGAACTAACTACATGAAAAATAGTTTTAGTTACAGCGGTGCAACCCTTTGGAACAGCTTACCCTGTAATCATGGAAATCAGGTTTATAAGTAGAATGTTGTTGTAAGTTAATATGATATTAGGATTAGAATTTTAGGTTTAGGATCTTAGAAATGTTATTCTTATCATATATAAATAATGATTAAAGAATAAAGATTAAAGATAACATTTCTCATAGACATAAAATATGCCATCCAGTAGGTCGTATCACAAGTTTCCTTGTTTTCTCATTTAAGTTTAGAACGTACTTTAAAAGCAACCTAAACAAATTCATAGGCTGCATTATCTAAATTGACAGGATTGATGTATTTTACATTTTAATGCTATTTACATTTTTTCTGCATTTCCTTTGAAAAATACTGCAGCAAAGTGATTGGAAACTCTTGTTCTCTTAAAAAATTAACATATGCTCGAAGGCTAATCTTGACGATACTGGTTTGTGCAGTTGTGGTGGAAATTACAACTAAAAGAACCTTTATTCAGCTAGTGTTTTTAAAAGCAGGCTTAGGAACGTTACAGCCAATGAAAGCTGTTTTTCAAAACGTTTCATTCAGACCAAAAAGTTCAGCTAGTGTTGTGACATACCTGATCTATTCCGGCATATTTAAAAGTTTCAAATGTGAAATAGAAAAGGTGTCTCAGTCACAGTAAGCAAGTAACTCAAGAAAATCATGTCAATCAAACCTAGGTAAATTGACTCTGTATCTCAGCCTCGATTTGATGCATAGTTTTGATATTACGTTTTTGGCACATCCAAAACATACATTCAAGGTTTGAATTTCCTAGTCTAGATAATAGAATCTACATTGCAAATAATAAAATTGGTATGTAAAAAATCATCATCGTTCATCATCATCATTTTATTTCTTAATAAAACCTACATTTTACAGTTGGACTAGCCTGCAGATAGCTATGCTAGTCTAGGCGGGCCAGTCTATCAATAGTTACAAATGATTTATTATTATTATTATTATTATTATTGTTATTATTATTATTATTACTTTTATTACTATTATTATTACCATGATAAATAGAGAAAAGTAGAAAGTTAGAAAAAATAGTGAACAAAATAAAAAGAAAAAGTGGGAAAAGAATGTGATTTAATAGATAATATTTTTTGTTTGTTTGTTTGTTTGATTGATTGTTGGTTGGTTGCTGTTTTTGTTTTTACTACTGCTACTGGCATTTTAATTTAGAAATGATCCTGCAAACCTCAATGAAGGAATCTTCATCTTCGAGAACACTTAGTAGTTTGTTTTTAATTCTGAGTTTGAATGATTTCTTTGGTAGTTCTAAAAATGGTAATGATTTCATCAGTGTGTATTGCTTTGCTGGTAATTGAACATAATGGTCACGTGACTATCACATGACATAATTTAAGACTCAAAGGCAAAGGTTAATTTGTTGTTGTATTAAAAAAGCAAGACACTAGGCATAGTAGTCTCAGAAGGCAAAAAAATTGGTCTTTTGCATCAGCCTCGTTTCCATGTAAGGGCCTTGTATGCCATATTTTTGACATGCGCATTCCATGGTTCTGGAAGAAAATTTGGCATGGCTCCATATCAGGAAATATTTGTCTTATAGAGGTTAGTAACCCTGCCAAGTTTGATGCTTTTATCAAAAAATGAACAATTTTGTCCCTTAACAGCTGGACTAATATGGTTGACTGTTTATCAACAGACCTTAAGTAATTAGCAGCAGGTTAAGTTCACATCATCAAACTGGAAACCACACTTAAAAAATGGAAATGTGAAACACCCATTTGTGACAGCTGTGGTGGTTTTTGGCAGAGATGTTTTTATCTATCTGATTTATATATATTGTATACATGTGCATTTTAAAAACACTTACTAATATCCTATTTCATGAGCATCATTCAAAAGTTAGTTCTCTGATTTCTCTTATAGATGTTTGATCACATTCTGACTCGTGAAAGAGAAGTATTTTGGCAGTATGGTGAAGTAACATGTGCTGCATTCTCACTGAAAGATCTTGATTCAGTAAGCAGATTTTCACCCACCATTGGGTTCATGTTCTTGTGTGATAGCCAAGGGCAGGAAATTCACTTGCCCAGTTGGCTAGTAAATTTCAGTTTTCACTTGCCCCCACTAAAATGCTACTCGCTGAAGTGGCAGCTGGTATGACAGTCAGAGGACAAATGTTGTCTGGAAATTATCATTTATCAAGCTGACATTTTCTCTCAGACTCACAAGATTACTGACTAGACTAATTTCACTTGCCCAAGGTAGAGCAAAATTTTCTTGCCCCAGGCAATCGGACCTACAGGTTTTTTCCTGCCCTGTGGTAGGCATGGCACCCTAATGCAGGTAGTATGTCAAACTCTAGAGATTACATGGGCTGGGGAAGCTTGAAAAGTGGCTTTCTTTGCACCCTACCACCACCCCCCACATTACTGTTGCCAAAGCATTGACTTATAAAACTTATTATCCTCCTTGATTAAGAACTATTGTACTTTCAACTTCTTTGTTTTCTTTTTGTATGATAATTATATTCAATAAGTTAAGGCTGATCCTTGATTACTGTGTATGTATTGGTACTGGTTCTTGGTGATATGATCTACAATCGTAATAATTATTTTGTCTTCAATTTTTTAGCTTACTCATGAGGGACACATAAATGAAAACTCTGCACTCAACATAATCACGCATGAGGTAAGTGAGCATTACACCAAATGAATAAATGAAAGAACAAGAAAATTAACAAACAATTAAATGAATCACTGGCCAGCTGAATGAATGAAGGAAGAAAACAAGAAAAGAAAATACAGCGGAAGAAAAAAACAGTGGAAAAGATGAGTCAAACAAACTACAAGCTGAATATAGTTTAAAGCTCAACATTGCCTGATCTTTTGTTTTACAAGTGGGAAGGTGTATTAAAACAAATTGTAAAGGTGCAAACTCAGACATTTCAATATCAGCAAAAATTAACACTGCTGAGTCAGATAATACTGCCAAAATTAAATTTATATTTGTTCTGCTTCACTTTTTGTACCCACAATGAGTGACAAAAGTACATGTACTGTAGTTGAGACACTTAAGAAAAATTATGACGCTTTTCGACAATTATTTAACCTTTTATTCTATTCTATTTGCATCTAGCATTAATTCTCTGATACCCCCAGTCCCTCAGTCAATGTTGTTTAGGTGCTGTGGTCTGTGCAGTCTTACAGTCTTAGAAATTGAAAAATCAACATTGTTTGGAGGAAGGGGGAGTGGGGGGGGGGGGGGGGAATGTTTCCAAGATGTTTGAAAATCAAATGTTACTGTGAAGTGTCTCAACACTTTTGTCACTCATTGTAGTATGTCAGTATGTAGTATGTCAGTGGTACATGGACGTGCCCTCTGCTTCACCGATTGATCCCTGTAGCCCATCACCCGCTATTATAATTCCCTTTTTGCAATATTTCCAAGCAGTAAGCTGTTAATTTGATTTCCTCTTTTTTAAAATCATTCAAATTCTTTTCTTCTTTTTTTTTCTCTTTTGTGTTAGGAATCTGTATCACATTTGGCCCTCTTTGATGGCATCCTCAACAATTTGCTCAAAGAGAAATGGAATCATGCTTGTCGCTACAGGTATGTGAACAAACACGCAACAAGGACGGAACTTTTTGTACATAAAATACAATTTGTTAGCAGCATGCAGTCATGTATCAGCATGAATAGATTTTGTCACTTCAAGTCAGCTTGGTGGTGTGTCATTTGTAACTATGAACCATTCAGAGTTGACCATTGAATTACTTCTGAGTATGACGCTTTTGATCTTTAGAAATGGTACGTTAGTCTGACATATTTTTTTTCACTGTCCTGTTATCTGTCTGTCCTCCCCTGTATCTCCATCATTCAATCACACTGTTAGTCAGTCCGTCCATCCATTTATCTGTCTGCCCATCCATCTGTCTGTCTGCCTGTCCATCTGCCGGTCAGTCAGGCATGCAGGCAGTTACTTTGCTAGACCTATGTATATCTTGATTAGCATGGTCTTGTCTCACCAGCTGGTTATCAGTTCATCACAAATGTGTGTTAATGTACACTGTATATCTGCTCTTGCCAGGTTTTATCAGCTGCTTGCTCTGTATATAGTTTTTCTAATCTGCTTCAGCATTGCTATACTCCTCCGTCCACTTGAGGTAAGTTTCATTTTTGTCAGTCATGGAGAAAAGCGGTAAGCACATCCTTTTGATGTACGCATACATGTTCATATGATAAATATATGTACATGTGAAAAATGCAATTTTTCCTCAATCAATCCTTCCTGTCTATATAGGTGATGTTGTTGTCATTTACAAGTCTAGCTTGGAAATTTAGACATTTTAAAGTAGACATACATTTATATGTGTAAGATGTTGGTTGTCCTTATTTTGTTCCCATATTTTGTTTTCCTGTCAGAACCTGGACTGTGTGGAAACAATAGAAGGCAATGCTTCCCATCCTCTGGATAATGGCACTCTTTGTGATCATTGCTTTCTCCTCAACACAATTCATAATGATGTTTCACATCAGGTGTGTGATTTGTTTAAATTGTGTGACATTTTCAAGTGTGTTGTACATATTATATACATTTAGTCAGAGATGTGTTAGCCTGATACTATAAATATGGTGGCCGGTAGCAGTTCCACTGCCACACAGTGTAAAACAAAACCATCCCTCCTCTTGCCAATGGTTCTTGTTTTCCTCACACATATAAGGCTGCCTGTTGTATTGAAGTTGGCCTCCTCCTTTGAAATGAGCCTCCGGTAAAAATGAGTCTCTACCGTAGAAAGGACCCTCCACTGTGGGAATAAGTTTTCTCTGTAGAAGTATTAGCCCCCACCGTGGAAATCAGTCCTGTTCTGTACTCTGAGAAATGATGGTATACTTGTATGCTTATTTAATGTCGTTGTTCCTAGCGAAAGTAAGTTAACCGTGGCGACTTGCGATTGAACCAGAGCTATTACTCAAATACAAACAACTCGTGATGGCGTTAATGGGGGAACACTGCCTTGCGTTTGGTTAGCCCATGCGACTTCCGGCGATAGCGTGACAAAACAACCTCACTTATCTCCCCAGCACTACGAGCTGAATGACAGACAGCACGTGCTGGATCGGACAAGAGTATCGGTTAGCAAGCGATGTTCAAAGGCGATGAAAAAACAACAAGCTTGGGGGAAGTCGCTGCGCAGACTTAACCGCACCACACAGGAGTGACCCCTTGTTTATTATGCAGGAATACATGACCAACCTCGTCTCCAAAGGGAGGGAGGGAGGGAAAATTAAACGATAGATTTACAATAAGTAATAGCTACGTTGCTTAGACGAACTCAGAATGGACTCTTAACAGTTTTCCGAGCTTTTATATGGAGACGTTCGTCTGCTTGTAAGCCAGTAGAAAAGGCTGTACTACCGAACAGCTTACCCTAGCACGTGTAACATCTTAAACATGAATAGTGCTTTAATGCTTTGCACCAATGCTATGGTACGTTATAACGTTCAGAAGATAACAAAGCTACAATGTTTTAGGTTTAGCTACAATAACGCTTACAGTTTGTTGACCTTTGGAATATAACTGCTCAATAGCTCTATAGAAAGTGATGCCGCCATGAACGGCTCATTCAGAACGTACGTCACGCTCCATTAACTATATTTTACTGGCGTGACAGTAAAATCTCATTGGACAGAGAAGGCAAGTCTTCGCACAGAGATGGTCTTGTTTTTCAGTATGTGGTAGCAGCACTAGTGGGCCACCACAGATAGTTTTCAAATTAAACTGGACTCTCTGTCAAGTGGTTGGGGTTGAAGATCTGGAGATCTGGGGTTGCTGTGTTGTCTTTGTCCACTGAAATAAAAGTTGGAGAGTAACCTGGATAACTGGAAGAGAATATTCCTTTAGTCCTCTAAATATCTGAGCAGACAATGATACACAATGTTTAACAGCATGCTACATGTAATTTGCACTGGAAGAAAAAACAAATGGTTCTTTAACTGACATTTTTCAAATGGTGAAAGGCACTGTTGACTGTCAGTATTCTGTGTGTTTTTTCCAACAGGTTCGGGCAGCTTTTGAAATCTTGACACTGCTGTTTGCATTTTTATATATCGTTATTCTGATCCGACAGATGATCTTTCAGGAGAAGCGCAAAACTGTTTTCTTTGATTTGGTAAGACTTTTGTGTGGGAGGGTGTTCAATAAATACAGTTGGGGTACTATCAAACACTCAGGGAAAAGGAAAGAGCAAATTTATTGCCCTGTTAATTTTTTCATTGTTAGGATAAAGTCATGACGCTACTATGTTAGTTACGATTTTGATTTGGTACAATCAAACCTCTTTAATATAGACACCAAAGGAGAGAGCTGAGTTTCTGCGTTATGGAAGTGTCTGTATTATAATTCTGGTTTCTCTGAGACTAAGGTTACTGCTTTGGGGAGCAGGGATGGTGCAGTGGAGCGAGGGCTCGCCCTCCACCAATGTGGTCTGGATTCGATTCCGGCCCAGTGCCATAAGTGGGTTGAGTTTGGTGTTGGTTCTTGCTTTGCTCGCAGGGTATTTCTCCAGGTTCACTGATTCTCCTCACTCCACAAAAACCAATCCGACCAGGATAGAGGACCTTCATAAAAAGCAGCTAAGACTGATGTGGCTTCTCCTCTAAATATAATTTGTAATTTACTGTTTAACCTGCTTTTTCTTTTCTTCTGTTAAGTTAATGATCCGGGTTGGTGGGGGGTGGGGGGGGGGGGGGCGGGGGGGTCACGGTGGGTCACAGTGTGCGACTTGCTTCCCAAAAGCCGTTACCCTATTTAAGACCAAAATCTGTGATTTTACATGCATGTAGTTCCCTAGTTCAGGCCTATGTTAAAGGCATTTTGAAGGGCTTTTGTTGATGGTCTTATTGATAAATGATGAAAAAGTAGCTTCTTCTACACATGGGTCAACTCAAGACTAGAGTGCAAAAACCATACCCTGTTTGAGACCAAATGGCCAAAATCGATACCCAATTTCTGACCGAAACAGCTTAAAAAACTATACCCTTTGGGGCCGCACATACCTATATAACCCATACAAGGGAGTACACCCCCAGTCAATGATCAACACTCAAGCCAGGCCATCTGGGAATTACACTCAACTTTTTGTAGAAGCTTGTTAATATATTTGCCTTATTTGGTCTGACAGGTTCACAATCCTCTTCGTCTCCTGTTAACGCTGTCTTGTGTGCTATTACTGACTTGCTTAGCAGCTCGCTTCACATGTGCTGCTCACACGGAAGATCATTTAGCAATTGCAGCCCTTATAATGGCCTGGCCATACTCTCTCACGTTTTGCAGTATGGAGTCAATGCCATGTTCGATACATTCTTTTGGTTTTTAAAGTGTGCTTAGTCCATTTGAAAACTAAGCTGCAGTCCTTTGAAAGGGTGAACCATATGAATTTCCCCCTATACACAATGACAGTCAGTGAATTGAAAATTGTCAACCAAATCTGGATTGTATTCAGTAAGTTACATGTATATCAATTGGTATTGCAAGTTTTGGACCCGAAAAATTCGCCCGTCTGAGACTCTAAAGAGTAGCGAGTCAACATGTATAATTTTTTAGTATAAATCTACTAGCGTTCTATCACAAATGCCGTTGCCGTTCTCTGATTGGCTACGTACGTTACTCACTATCTATTCTATTGTAGATAGTGAGTAGCCCAGCAGCGTACACTGGGGGCCGCTTTTTTGTGTTTTCGAAGTGTCTTTGAAGAGGATTTAGATTAAAGTTTTGAACGACTGCTAGATTTATGCTAAAACAATTAGATTATTCGCTCTCGATTTCTATGCGTGATAGTTGACTTGGGCTGCACCCTCGTCAACCATCACGCGATAGCAATCTCGAGCTCATTATCTAATTGTTAAGCAGATGCGCTACACTGACCTTACACTGTTGGAATAAATTATATCAACTCCCTTACCCGTTTTGTGTTCTTAAGGAAGACACTCTCATAGCTTCTCCACCCCATTAGACAGTATAAAGGAATGCTACGTGTAGTTACCTGGTAGACAACTTGACAAAATTGTTGGGGGTGGTGGGGGAAGGGGGGGGGGGGGGCTGTGATTATCCCATTTAGGGGGAGTAGTTTTACCCGTCTCATGCTATGAAAACTGGAAGAAGCTCCAACAGTGTTGGCCTTTGTAGCATTGTGCGGGCTAAATCCCCCTGTAGTCTTAAAATTCTTCTGTTCCACAATCAACTTATCTCTCATTGTTCAATGCAAAATCCTTTCTTTGATGATATGACATTTCAGTTTCCGATAAGCGCTGTTAAATTTCTGTGTTTCAGGGGTTTTGCTCTGGTTGGACCCTTCGTGGTGATGATCTATCAGATGTTAAAGAGAGATTTCCTCATCTTCTTTGTCATTTATATGATTTTTGTCATTGGATTTTCACAAGGTGAGTATCGTAAAGTAATGTTTGTTTGCTTGATTTTGCAAGAAAGTTGTTCACAGTACAACGAAACAAAACCAGCAAAAGCTCTTCAAAATGTACTAAAAAGCTAGCCGTTAGCTTTGAAGCAAGTTTCTGTTGTTTCTTTTGTTTGACTGTAACGGTTACTTGAGAACTGAAATGGGTATTACGCCTTTGACGGTGACGTCATAGACTACTCTGTCGTGCGTGAAGCGAAAGAAAACCGCGAGAAAAAAATGGCCGTGCGAACTCCTGGAGGAGAGAAGCACGCGAAACGTAGTCCCTCCTTTCGCGTGCTTCTCGCCCCCAGGAGTTCGCACGGCCATTTTTCTTTCGCGTCACGCACGACTGACTAAGCGAAAGCGGGAACACTCGTAGTCTAGTGACGTCAGCTAATTAGCATCAATTTTATGCTGATCTGCGAGCTTGGGAAACAAGAATAACAATCGAAACCTACAGCTGAATCAAAATTAAACTCAACTTGTCAAAATGACGGCATCCAAAGTTTGTTGGTATTGAACTTCCAGATACTTCTGTAAAGATTCCTGTCTTGGTATCAGTGTATTTTTCTCAGTTTTTATTTTTTCTTCAGCCATGTTCCTTGTAGTGATGGGGTATGATGACCGAACTGTGGAAGAAAATCTCTTTACACGCTGGTTTTCTGCCGGACTTGGACTCATTGTTCTTTCATTAGGGGAGTATGAGGTACATAAAGCAACACGAGTGGGAAAAGGTGGTATACGTTACTTACTAATACGCAATTAGATTATGAGCTCGAGATTTCTATCGCGTGGTAGTTGACGAGGGCGCAGCCTGAGTCTACTATGACGCATAGAAATCGAGAGCGAATAAGCTAATTGTTTTAGTATAAATCTACTAGTCGTTCAAAACTTTATCTAAATCTTCTTCACAGACACTTCGAAAATACCAAGAAGCGGCCGTCATTTTGTTAACAAGGGCACACTGCCACGCTACACACTATCTATCACAGAATAGATGGTGAGTAGCGTAGCCAATCAGAGAACGGCAGTCGTGATAGAACGCTAGTAGATTTATACTAAACCGTGGTAGAACACTATGACGGTTAACTAAGAGATGAGACTTTCTGTCTTTATCTCCCTCCCTTAATAAAAAGCGAAGATACAAAGACTGTACGAGACGAAACAGCAGGAAAGCAATGCAAGAGGCAGAGACAGTCGGAGAAAGTATCCCTCGTTATGGATAAATCTTCTTCCATTGAATGTTTATCAAAAGATGTATCATGCTAATCTCGTTCCCAAAGTCTTTGCCTCCAATGCAGGGTCACTGACTAGGAGGAGTTAGGTCACTGGAAATAGAAAGGAGGAGGAGTCTGTTGCTCTTCGTTATTAAGGTTCCCGTTTTCTTTCATTTGTTGTTAAAACACACTAACTTCTCACCAATGTCTGATTTCAGGACTTGTATGGACAAGTGGCTAACAGCAGATCACCATTCAAGATTTTGGGTTTGGTAAGTAAATTATATTTGTGACTGCAGTGCAATCTTACGCCAAGTCTACGTCAGGCGATTATGGTTATGCACACTGCCTCGCTCGGTCTATTAATAGCCCAGAAGTGCTGCTTAGAAGTTAGATAGCAAGGGGGGACTATCCAATGCTTATTCCTCCCTCTCCCCCTCTACCTAACTAATCCGCCATAAGAGAGACAGTTAACAAGCTATGATTCACAAAGGTATATTTACAGCTTAAAACGATGGATGGAAAATAACATAATTTTTCACATTGAATTGGAAGGGTACAGTAACACCAGGCCCAGAAGATGACATTTTGTATTTCATTCTTGAGGGAAGATTCGAACCTCCTAAGACACAATTATTGGCACTGGTGCAGTGAACCTCTCGTTCCTTTTTACGTGTTTCTTTTTCAAAAGTCAGAGACGCATTTAGTAGAAATCTCTCCGTTTTTAAATCAAGTTTCTAGACAGGCTTCACAGAACTACAAAGAGATCGTTATTAACTGTAATGAAAGGTGATATTGAAGTCGCATTTTTCTTGAAGAGAACTTATTCTGCGCGCGTCGAATCACGTGCAACATTGCAACATATGTAGCTTAAAAAACTTGTTTATAACTTGTCTTGTTGTTCCAGATCATGTTTTTCCTGTTTTTGATCCTGGGTGCTCTGTTGATTGTGAACATGCTGATTGCTATGATGGGCAATACCTACCTTATGGTAGCGGAAACCAAGAAGGAATGGACACGACAGGTAGCCTGCAGCTCATTGAAGACCTCAAAGCTTTACGTCTAGGTTACACTATTATAACAGCAAAGAAGAATATGTTTTGAAGCAGTAAAAATGTCTTTTTTTTCACAGTGGGCGCGAATTGTGCTGACCACAGAGCGCATGCTCACACCAGCAAAGAGGCTTGCCGCGCAGAAAAAGTATTCACAGGGGCTGGGTTCTGATGGGGAGAGGGCGCTGATCATGAGACTGCGGAATCACGAGAATCGGCAACAGGTGTGAAGGTGTTTTATGTTCATTAAAAATTGCTTTATCAAGCTCAAGGGTCAAGGAAAACCAAAAAAAAAAAAAAAAAAACCAAAAAAGAATATTAAGCTTTTACGGTCTAGGAAAAGTGAGCCAGTTTGGATCCAGTTAGGTAAATTCTGAAAATGCTGCTATTTCGATTCAGGCAATGAAATGTCCCGGGAATTCTCTCCTACGAGTGAAAGCTTAGCCTGCGTATCAGACGTTTACATAAGAGCACGCGAAGGGAGCGAAACTGCCAGCGAAAAATAAGGAAAAAATAAGCCTGGAAAAGGAAAGGAAACTTCTGCTATGCAGGCTATTGAGAGTTCTCAAACCATTTCTAGTTTAGCTCTCTCGGGTGGCGAGAACCCGGTTTCCCTTGGCTTGAGATTTACTTTACTTAAATTGATGCCTTATTTCTCTTCGCAGAGCCAAGTCTCCAATGATCCAAAGCAACAGGCGAAAGACAAAAGGAGGAACTCTATACCTTTGCCAAGAAAAGATTACGACTGGCTGGACAAGAGCATGTGAAAAACTCGGATTGATTGAAACTGCGATGCAAACATTCTTTTTTGTAACATGGTGTACAAGCAAGACGAAAGGGTCATTACTAAATAGACTGAATTGACTTTTTCGTCTCGTTCGTATGTCAAGCCGCTGGTAAATACAACGAACTATTCGAAACATGCATGTGGTACAGTTTATGCTGTATAAAGTAGTTCAAATCTGTAAACGAAATCGAAAAAATAAAAAAATAAAAAAATAAAAAAAAATAATAATAATAACAATCAGGAAGAGAATTGGTATTCTCTTTCTTCAAATTATAAAATTTTTTGCTGTCTTACAAACAAACATCATTTTTTTATCAATAAAATGGACTTGCTCTTTTTTTAGAGCACTTTTTTTTTAGACGAACCACGAATTTCATCAGATTCAACGTATTTATTTTATTCTGTTGGCTCTGTTGGCTCAATTAGTTCTTTGATACAGCACAGGTTAATGTCATTTTGTAAAAAACAAAATTGTAAAGCACGTCGCAAAAAGTGGCCGTATTTAACAAACGTGTATAAATAAGTTTTTTTTACCACGTTTGTCAATTCTAGCATTACATTGTTAATCATATCATAACAGACGGGGTTTTCTTCCTTGTTTCTTCAGTAATATAATTAGAATTATTGTATGCCTTAGGTCTTGATCAGATTATTTTGTAGCAGGCTGAAAAGCCGCAGAAACCTGCTCGACTCATATTTTTTTGAGGGAGAGCTAAAGAACCAAAAGATATTTCGTTCCACAAGTAATATTTATTAGTCTCTATGCGACATAGAGCGGTTTTCAATTGAGCGTCGAAAGTAATCAGGCAATTACTTTGGTTTTAGTTTTGGTTTTACTACAGTTTGAGATTGGCTGAGTAGTCTAATTGGTAAGTAATTGGTTTGGTTCTGGTTTTACGGTTGACACTCAATTAAAAACCGCTCTAGTCAAGTATATATGGTTATGTTGTGTTTTTACGTGATATATCGCGAATTATCTCACTCGTGACTTGATTTTTCAGCAACAGTAAGATTGACCGCGGGTTGACATAGCACATTACATAACAATTTTATCACACGTACATAAAATTATTTATTATGCCAGGCCCTGACAACACTTCTATTCAACCCATACATGGGAAACCGTTGAATGTGCACAGCTTTTCATTGCTCTGATTGGCTGTGTGCCCCTTGCCATGGCATTAAATGAAATATTTACGTGTTGGAAATGATATTGATGGCGATAAGATGGGGATGTAGTATTTATTGACGCACTCACAGTAATGTTAGAAAACAGAAATAAACACTGTTTTCCTACAACCAGTTTTGAGCTGCTTGTAGTGGTTTCTAGTGTTTGCTGTGTTGGTATGTAAGTAGAATGTAGTGGAGGTTCAAGTGTTTCCCCCACCACCCCCCGTTTCGTCATTTTCTTGAAAAATGCAAAGTGAACCATATAGGCAATTTTCGAGCTGCTTTTTGCCTCTGTCAAAAGGCGTCTTCGTGCGAAACCATGCATTTTCATGCAAATCAAACTCATTTTCATATGAAAGGTTTTGCACGTGGGCTCGTTTTGAAACAGAGGCACAACGTTTCTCGTAATCAAGTCGAGGTTCACTTTCACTACTTTCCCTCCTAACCACCCTAACTTCAACGAATAGGATTCATTTCTACCCTCCCCCCGCCTCCCCGAACCAACCGTATATACACAAATCTGGTTTAGTATAGTGTCACTGATGGAGTCACGCAATGTCCCAAACAGAAAAAACAGCTCAGTCACTCGTAGCATCACTTACCATCTACTCGAATGCAAAATATTTTATATTAAGAGTTGGAAGAGAAGGTCGAGAAACGTATGCCGATTACCGGATTGATTTGAAATTTTTGCCTTTTGGAACACCCTCGAGAAATTTTATGTAATAATTTCTAAGTCCGTGACAGTAGTTATCGAGGGTCCTTCATCAGAATATTCAGGCTCTCGACAATGTTCGCCACCCCACGCTAATCTTCGGAAATCATCGGGTTTTCTTCGGAAAACCGAAGCAACTGACTGCCCTGTTATATCTATTTATCTTTTGCAAACAGAGTTCAGAGCAACAAAGATTTGTTTATTTATGTGACGCTTATGACAGGCATTTGGCCTTTCCGAAGTCAAATTCACAGTTTCGCGGTTCAAAAAGACGCGTGGCCAAAACTGAGTAGAAAACAGCCTTGTTCTCCAGGATATATCCTTTGTTGATCAAAAACTACTTTTCTCTCCCTACCCTCTCATCCACCACACTTAGACATTTCCTTTCATTTTATTTCTGCATGATCAGTTCTTAGGAGACCCATTCGAAGACGTCGAAGCTATGATCAATCAAAGGTGAAAAACAAAGCAAAATTCGCAACTTTTACTGTCTTCTCGTTTTCGTTTAAGGAGAGAATCCATGGGCATTAACCTGTAATCTTAGAACTCAAATATAAAACAATATCAGCGTTGTAAGTCATAAGTTTGAATAAAAGATGCAATCATGTTTATTGCTGGACAAAACGCCATCAGACAAAAGAAGATCTTGCGCGCGCGATGTCGCGAAGCGCACGCTCTGCAACTAGCATCATAATTGCAATTAAATTACATCACAAATGGCTAATGCGTAACGAGAGATCGTAGTGCTTTAGAAGCGAACGTATTTTCTCGACAGGATTTAAAATCGTTCATAGAGATTTTATTTGGACTGCAATCATTTTTTTAGCATCATGGATGCTAAGTTAAACAGGAAGCGAAGACTTTCCGTTACCGACGAGGTCGCGCAATCATCACGCGACTGGCAAAAAAGAGATTCTTTATATGAGTGCGCACCTGCTAAAGTCAAGAAGCTTGAATTTGACTCAAAGGTGAGTTTGTATTTTTAACGCATCAGTTTTGAATTTTCTTTTGAAATCTCATTTGTCTGCTAAAAAAGAACACCCCTTTTAAAGTTGACTTCTTTTTCTCTATTTCCAGCCCTACGCGACCGTGAACTTTACAACGGAAAAAATTCCCAAAAGGTTAGTAAATGCAGATCTGCGAGTGCAATGAAAATTACCTGCGCGTGCATTCAACTGAGCGCTGCTTGAACTTGTACTTACATTTTCTTTCCTGTAGCCGTAGAAGAGCTCATAGCGAGTCTGATTTGGAGACTGATCATGAAGGCAAACCGGCAGCAAAAAAGATCTGCCTGTCGACTTCAGAACCAATTGTGAGTTATTAAAAGCGTTGAAAACGTTTAATGTTCTGTACTGTGAAGTTTCCTGTCGAGAAACATTTCGACCCTCATTCGAATGCCGAATACATGGTAATAAAGAAGAAACACTTTTTATGGTCTTCAACGTTCCTTTCGTTCATTATAGTATACCAAATCGCATAAATAAATTAAACGCCTGTAATGTATTATGACAACTATCTTCTCACTAGAAAAAGACTGAAACCAAAACAGTTGCAGAAGAGGAGAAAGAGAAGGTCGTTGCTGAGCCCAGTGAGACATCGGCGAGTACCAGCCAGGGCCATTTTAGACGCAAAAAGACACGTAGAGGTATGAGGTATCACACTGGATTCCAAGCTCAAAATATTAATTCTCATTAATGGTTACCATAGATTTCCTTTAATTTGAGACCAGAGAAATTCAGTACTGATAGCTTCACCCCCGCCCCCTCTGCACGCATGTCAGACTTATTGCCCCTCCCGCCAAACCATCACTATTGTACTTGATAGTTCCCGTGCTAAACCCAAAGTTGCAAAGAAAACCAACCAATGACTGATGACAAACTTTACACGAGTCTTTCAGCCAATACCATTATGGCTAAACGGACCAATCACGTTCAACGGACCAGACTTATAACATCATCGACTGACAAACACTATTCACTTGACTCTGAAGATGACTTCCGCTCAGGTTGTCGAAACGTCAGTCACCAACAACAGTTCTTTTCAGAACTACACGCACCCGGACGATCACACTATACGAACTATTGATACTTCTGGGTTCAAACTATTTATAAAGAAAACTGTGTTGTGGAGCGTGGCCCATAATATTCTCTTTGACTGCTTTTTAGGAAAGCGCAAGCCCCGCCAAAAGGGTCTTTCAGCGTATGAGATGGGGAAACCAATCGGATCTGGAGGATTTGGCGACGTTTATGCCGCCAGAAGAAAGAGAGACAATCTACCGGTAAGCAAAGTCTTTTAAGTATCTCTCGGTTCAGCGACCATCATTACCGCTACATAATGAGGGCAAAGTTGTTATGATGTAGAAATTATGAATTATTGTCACTCTTACGTCAAAATACATGGGTTATCAGTCAAGATGGCTTGATATTGGCCAATGCTTATGGAGAAAGAGACGGAGTCAATATACAGCCATCTTGACAATAATGGAAAAAGAACACAATTTTCTTGCGGGACACAGCGAGTAATCCCGAGCGGGCAGCGCCATCTTGTCCGCGCGGGTAGCCAATCACAACGCAGGATTCGGTTCATCTTGTCCGCTCACTGAGCTTGCCATATAATCAAATGTGTTCTTATCTAAAATGTATACGTAAGTTGTGTATTAAATAATAAAAAAAATCATATAAAGAAAATTACTCCTCGTACTGGAATAACCAGAATATAATGATCGATACTTTTTTGTAAGCTTGGTAATTAGTCACACATTTACGACTGGAAGACAAGTCAGATAGTTCAACTTATTGGTTAATTCTCTCTGTAGGTGGCCATCAAGTTTGTGAACAAGAGCAGGGTCAAGAACTATAGAGTGGTAAGTTGGAATTTTATTTGCCGGTCCCGTACATCGTTCTTAGTATTAGTTGTTCGAAGTTTCTTGATCATGTTATGAGAATCCGGATGTTGATCTCTAGCAGGCGTAAAACTTTCAAGAGCTCACAGCTGACAGGAAAGTGAAGAACTGGAAACTAACTGCAAATGAACTGAAAACTTAAGAAAACGACAGCTGGATAAATTGAACTTTAGGTATTGCACAAATAAAGAGGAAAAATTTCGAATGAGTAAAAGAATTGCATGAATGTCAATTTTGTTTGGTTCTTCTTCCTTTATTAACTTAAGTCCCTTGGTTTTGTTGGAATTTCGTAACTATTGCTGTGTAATGCTGGTAACAAATGCAAAGAGAGAACGGTTCCCAAAACACTTTTCTGTTAAGTTTTTTTCTCATAAATCAAGAAATCAAGTTTTTTTTTTTGTATTTCGAAGAGAGAAAAGCAACGATGCAGTAAATTACAATCTGGGTGACCTTTACCCTCCCCTCCCTGGTTGTAACATACTGAATGAATTTGACTTATTTAAGTACCCTTGCCCCTCCCCTCCCTTATTGCAGATCAATGGTCGACAGTTCCCAGCTGAAGCTTTCTACCAGCGCCATGTTCACCACCCGAACATCATTGAGCTGCTGGACGTTTTCACCCACGAAGACAACTTCGTGTTTGTCCTCGAGCGTCCGGAGAAGTCTTCGGACTTGTTCGACTACATCGACGAGCGTGATTACCTAGCCGAAGACGAAGGACGTCGGTTTTTCACTAACATCCTGGACGCCGCAATTCAATGCGAGGGATATGGTGTGCTTCATCAGGATATCAAGCCTGAGAATATCATTATTGATTTGTCCAAAATGGAGGCTAAGCTGACTGATTTTGGTCTTGCTAATGACATCCAAGTTGAACCCATCAGGCACTTTGTAGGTAAGGGGTGTACAACAGATGAGAATGCCTTCTTGTGTCACTAAGTGGGAATACCTTTTAACTGCAGGAGAGACCTTCGCGATGGTTTTTAGATAGTTTTTCAATTAATCGATAACTCGAAACCCAAACAATTGCAACCCAAGGAACCAAAGAATGAAAATTTGAAGCACACACGCGAAACCTAGACAATGCTAGATACTGGCTAAAACAAACCAAAGTAACTATTCCAAATTTCAAACTCTACTCCCCGGATTGTACTTTGAGCACAGACTGATTTTAATAGGGTCAAGTCCTTAGTCAGCATGGGTGTATGAATCAGTAATCACAGGAGCCATAATCGGGGAAACCGATTTATGGCTCCTGGTATTCACTGAGACCCACAGTACAAGGTTCTCCATGAGCGTTCTCCGTAGAACCTCTCAAATTCGATCCGAAATACTTCAATTCTTCGATTCACTACTCTGTCTAGCTCTGAAAAAGGTAAAGGATCTTCCTTTGTCTCACTTTTTCGACAAACTTTACGGCAACTTACTTATTTTTTGACTCTGTTCTTTTCAGGCACTCAGCACTACTGTCCACCTGAGTTCTATTCTCACCACTGTTTCCTTGGTAGCCAGGCCACCGTGTGGCAGCTTGGCTTCCTATTGGCTGAGATGTTGACCGGCGAGATGCCTTATGTGAAGCCCCGTATGGCTTTGTACATGCATCCATCCATCCCTAAACACATCTCAAGGGGTAAGAAGATCTTTACTACGATTGTTAGTTCTGTAAGAATGTTGCCATGGGCAACTTTCCTCGTTTCCAATGGTAACAATATTTTCGTCTACAATACAATTTCGGGCGCTCTGCTGCTAATGACGTCGAAGGCCAACAAGTTGCCACTACAAAGGGAACCAGTTGCCCGTGACAACAACACAATTTGAACGGTAAAACCTGGTCACCAGACTTCCGTCGTGTCTTACCCATCTGATAATCGTAGGAATGTTGAGATAAAAAGGATGTTACTGGATTTAAACGTTTTCTTATGAATTTTGAAAAGTAATCGTATTCAAGTGATTATCTGTTTTCTTTTGTTCCGCGTTAGAACTGAAAACATTGTCGATTTTTTACAAAAGATTCATACTCGAGTGTACCAAAATATGATCGTTTTTGCTTTCTTTCTCGAAATAAAACAAGTGTTTCATTCCCATAATCTAGCGATTGTTAATTGGTTGTTTCCTCTCTTTTTCACAGAGGCTCGAAGTTTAATTTCATGGATGCTGTCAAGAGATCCGGATGCGCGCCCGACCCTGGAGCAGGTCAGGCGCCATCCATGGATCTACAAACGTCACTGAGGCGCATGTCCCGGCCTCCCATGAGCCGGGCATGCGCAGCAGGTACAGGGAGGCACCTGCAAGAGCAAGGAAGAATCCAATTGGTTCCAAGCCTCCCGGGAAGTCAACATCAGGATCGTTTGCCAGCGGTTCCCGTCAGCTGGACTGCAACAAGCACTGAAGGCATCGGCCAAGGAACAATGCAACTCACTTCCAAGCCTCCAAATCATGTAATATAAGTGCCATTTGCAAGCACAGAAGACACTAGTCAATGAACAATCCAACTCAGTTCCAAGTTTCCAAGTCAGATGACATAAGCGCCATTTGCCAGCGCTTTCCATCAGATGTGCATGTGTAACAGGTCCAGAAGATACCGGTCAGGGAACAATCCAACTTAGTTCCATTCCTACTGGTGAGATAATAACAGCACCGTTTGCCAGCGGTTTCCATCAGCTGGACATATGCAACAGGTACAGAAGGCACCGGTCAAAAAAAAAATCTAACTCAGTTCTAATCCTCCAGGTGAGATAACATCAGCGCCGTTTGCCAGCACGAGCAGCTCCCATCGGATGGGCATGTGCAACATTTACAGAAGATCAGCGTCGTTTACCAGCGGTTTCCATCAACTGGACACGTGCAACAGGTACAGAGAGCAACTGTCAAGGAGCAATCTTGTTCTAGCAAAGATCAGCTTCGTTTTGAAGGTGACATAGGCCAGCGGCATACCATCAGTCGGGCATGTTCAGATACAGTAAAGCAACTGCTGAGGGACATCACATCTTATTCTAGACCTCCAAGAAAACGCCAATCAGCTCCGTTTCAGAGAGAGCAGAAGCTAGTGGTTTACCATCATCTAAGCATGTGCAGGTAAAGGAGGGCACAGCTTCAGAACCATCAGAAATTGTTTAGATCCTTCAAGAAGGAAAGGATCAGCGCCTTCTCAACGGTAAACACATGCCAGTGGTTTACCATAAGTCACGTACTGGTACAAGGAGGCACTGCTAACGAACATCGAATCTTGTTTCCTATACTCCAGCTGAAAGCAAATGTCAGGGACATTTTAACACTAAAAACCCATGCCAGCGCTTATCATCAGCTGGGCAGGTAGAAGCACTAGGAACGCTTGAAGCCGACTTCGATGCAACAGACCACGTCACCGAAACCCTCTATGGACTTTCTTGTAACTTTAACACTCTACAAATGATGACATTTATTATCATAAGTCCTAGAACTTTTAATCAGACGCTAAATTTCGACCTAAATTTAATGTCAGTTTGTTCAATTTGAATCTATGCCGGCGCCACCATTTTGCTGCAAGTAGAGGCTAATGATATGGAGTTGGATGCAGCTTGACTTGAATAAAGTCACTACTTGCAGCAAATGGTGACGAGACTAACTCTATTCTATATCAGTTCATTAGCTATACTACATACTGCTCTAATTAGCTTATGCCTTGCTAAAAAAAAAAAAAAAAAGCAGTTCGTCGATCTTTCTTATCAGAAACATTTAGAGTCGGAGAACAAGCACCACAGGACGCGTAAGCCGTGGTCCTGAGATCAATAACAACGTGTTATGATGGAATACGAGAAACACCCAGTATTGTTTTTCTATCACCACAATGTGTTTTCTCCTAATGTGAGCCTTCTTAGCCTTAGCTATCAAAGTAGAATCTCTTGGATACTGGCATTCGATTCTCTTAGAAAATGACTCGACTTTTCCGTCGTTAGTTATAATGACGAGGACGACAAGGCAAAATGGGGAAGGAAACTATTTTGATTTTTCCAATCCCCATTCCCCCGTTCCCCTTTCCCCCGATTTCCCCTACAAGTTTCCTCCCCGCCTCCTTTTACAATCCGTCTTTTCGAGCCATTTTTTAAGGAGGTCGAAAGTAGGAACTCCAGAGACTTTACTTCCTTGTCCTTTTCTCATAACGGACAGAACCACTGGGTTAAAATCGCTCAAATTGTGAGAATTAAACACAGATGAAGGATAAAAAACAACACTTAGCAAAATTTAGCCAAATTTTGACCGAGAAATTATTGAGCCTGCAGTTTTCACCGGGCCAAACAACAAGACGTCTAGAGCATTCGGAATGCCAGTGGTGTTTGGACTTTATTCCATGAATCAGAAACTTTTTCATCATGCTTCTTCTTTTACCAAAACCGGCTCCATACGAACTTTTATATTCATTAACTGGCAGTGCAGTACTTTTGAAGTTTTTTCTACACTAAAGTTCAGATCAATTCAGCATTGAAATAATCTATTACAGTCACCTTTGATAATCAGCTTTTAAAAAGCGTCAGTGATGCATTAAACATTGTCTTTAAAAAAGTGATGATGCATGTTATTAAAAAAATATGTTGCATTGCAATCCTTGTTTGTCATAAGATTTGTTTGGGTTTAAGCTTTGCACACCCTTTCTTAAATCGATGATAAACGTTTGGTCTGGTCTTCGTTTATCTTGGTAACGATTTCTACGTTAGTTTATACAGAGAAGAAGAAATTTCACCAGAGCACTCAATTTAACTACTGTTCGTTTTCTTTACGAAGTTTCCCGTTAGGTTTTTCCAGTTTTTTCGTGCCGGGTATTAATTATCTCTCTTTCTTTTGCTTTAAGCTGTACACACCCTTTTCCAATCCACTCTCACGGAAAAGATTTCAGATAATTATGGTACCAATATCATACTTTAATTGGCCATTGTCCTTTTGGGGTCTTATTTAAACAGTAGCAACCCGACATGACATAAAATTCGAAGAGAGCTTTTAGATAAGAATGTTCGCCTGCAAACTAGTTGTGCTGCATGACATTTGCAGACTTCAAACTGCATGTTGGTCGAAATAGCTGCTATTTGTATTGACAGATAATTTCAACTTTCTGCCCTCGATTTGAACTATTTGCGATCAATTTCATCTTTTTGCACGTGCACTGTTTGGGATTAATTGACGTACTCTTGGCCAATCAGCATGCTGAAATATTTGCAATGGCGAAATGACGAAATGGCACCACGGGTAAGAGCCAATGTGAGATGCAGGGTTAACCCTATTCCAGTTGAGAGCTGTAAACCACTGTCAAACCATTCATTTAAGCTGGACAGTAGTGCTATTTCGTCATTTCGTGTTTTAAACAGACCCGCCGGTTAACATAAATATCACTCAGGTTAGCTTGTTTATGGTTAGCTCTCGGTAATAGAAATGGGAAAATGATATTAGTTAGAAATTAAGATGAGCCATCTGTACTCTGCAAATGTCATACGCCGGTCTTGCGGGTACATACAGCTTGCAAAATAATGTTATTCTGTGATTAACTTTGCCGGGAAGATAATTGAACCAAAATCAAATTGATTGCAAGGTTGCGCTCTTCAGTATTGTTGTTAGCAACCATTCAGGCATTGTTATTTACTTTTGAGAAAAAAATCCGGAAGAAAACAAAGGAGGAAAGAAAGATGTTTCTCACAAAACCTTTTTCTGCTTTTTCGAACAAATTCGCGCACTTTTTCATAATTTGCATTTGACCAATAATTCTTCATACATTATGCAAAATTAATTTATTCAAACATTTCTGCACGTGTTGGCTTGTTCCGTTTCAAAATGGAGTAGTATAGGGGAGTTTATGGATTGGGAAAACGTTTCTGTTTTACGTGGAGTTGGAATGTTTGAGAAACTCACAAGCTGCGAAAGAATACGAAATACCTTTCGCCTTGTCTGGACAATGCATTTTTTAATAGGCAAAATCAAGGTAAGTCCTAGCAAACGAATGCCCTTCAAGTGATTTCGAAACGCCATAAGTTTGCAACAAGCATTTGGATTTGCAAGCCTGTGGATGGTTCCCTTTCTCATAATGGGCCTGAAATATAATATTACATTCGTTTAGCTGTTTAAATTTAGTTTTTTTGTGGCTTGGAAAATTTGTTTTGGTCTACCAGCTCAAATGGCACACATCGATCCAATGTACATGTACGAAAAAAGCATGGCGGCTAAGTACGTTCCGGGGGGGAGGGGGGGACTACCTATAATGGCCCATACGGGAAGGATCCGCCCGTAAGGGATACCGTTTTCAGGCTTCAAGTATATGAAAGAGTAGTTATTTCACAAGTTGAGGTATATGAATGGGTAGGGAAATCTGTCATTTAGTTATCTAAGAGGGCTTTTGAACAGACCACCTTGTGGCTTTACTAGGCATTGCATGAAAATGCATGAACAATGTTGACACTTTGTGTCTTCATTAGTGGAGCGACTATTCTGAATTTTAGATTGTAAGAGTTTTAACAAATACTCTGCTGTGGTGATCATTTCTAATTTTCTTGATTTAATTCATTTTGTCCAGATTTCCAATGTCACTGGAAAGAATACATAACTCTTACATGTGCTCTTTAAAATACCTCTGTCATTGCTTTGTGGATGATTCATGATGATGGAGCAAGGCGTAAGGATTGGGAAAAAGCAACTCTTTCATTGCAACAGGTGAGTACAGTTTCTCCTCTAGTGTTCCAAAACAATCCCTTAATTTCCAGAAATTTCGGGTTTTTACCATGGAGATTCTTTTAATTTCCCACAGAGTGGGTGTAACACTGTCCTCTCTGATAACTAACAAGAAAGGATTGATTTATTTTGCTTTTTCCAGCAGTTTCTGGATGGCTGATTCATCTACCTAAAAGAGGCAAACTTGACAACTGTAAAAGAATGGAGTTATCTGTGTCATAGCAAGTGGTAAGTACAGTTTTCTTTTTCAGTTAAATTAATCAGTCATATTCCTTATTTTCCTGTGGACTCTCTGAATTTTCTCTTTAAATTATTTATTTTGTATAAGTTTGTTGTGAGAATTCTTAGAGCTTCCCCTTTGATGCAGCCTTGTTTCGTGCCTGGTGGATGGCACAAAGCAAAGCTGTCAATGTAAAGAACTGAATTTGTTTTGTCTTTGTAAAAACTGGTATCCAGAACTGACAGAAATGTTTTTGGAAATTTCAGTCATAAATTTGATTGTGCAGTGGTGATTGTTTCCTTGTTAAAAGAACTGCCTCATCCCTTCTCTGTTTAGACCTCAGAGGGAAACTGTCTTCTATAATAATTCTAGAAGACAGTATAGCATTTCCAAACAAGTGGTTGATGCACTCTGTTTTTGGATTTCTATGTCAATCTTTTAAAATCCTGCTACCAACCACAGAGCAAAAGACATTCAGAAAAGGTGTCTTTCAACCAGGGGCAGTTGGGGACAACTGACTGCTAGTGCATAATATCAAGTATTTTGCCCTGATCTTCAATATCATCAGGAATATTACAGTTCTTTAATACAATGTAATTAAAATACTTCTAAATGTTCAACAGTTTTTGGATGATGCCTGATGATGGAAGAGGCTACAAAAGATTGGGAAAAAGCAATTCTGTTTTATTGCAACAGGTGAATACGGTTTCTTCTCTAGTGTTTGCAAACATGTTTACCTGTATTAAACTGGCAGTCTCATAAGGAACTGTACACGGGATAGTCTCCTTTCTGGCTGTTAGCTGTACTTTTGTTGTCATGCAATTCCTCTTTCCAAAGAGAAGGGAGAAGTGCAGGGCACAGGCCAAATGGACCGCCTGTGATCAGAACTTTGCCCAGCTGCTTGATTTATAATTTATATTGATAGTACTCTTGCGTTCCCATGCTAAATATTTCCCTGAGGCTGTTAATAATACAGTGTATAAACAGTACGTCCCTCTTCTAAAATATTTGATATTTAAGCTTATTTCAACTCATAGAAAACACGATTTTGCTGATTATAGTACACGTTTCAGTACCGATCAGAAGAAACCTAACAGGGAACGCTTGACTGAACGCGTTCTGTTTCCGTTCCACACGCGTCCCCGTTCTTGTTCTGTATCCGTTCTGTATCTGTTCTGTATCCGTTCTGTATCCGTTCCGTTCCTGTTCTGTATCCGTTCTGTGCTGTTCTGTTCCCGTTCTGTTAGCGTTCCATCCGTAAGTGTTCTTGGAACTTGGTGAGAGGAACGAGGTTTCCGAGAACTCGTTTACAAGATTAGCGCCACTCATTTGCATTTCATAAAATGGGTTAAAACTGTTGCCTTTATGCGAGAATACGGACAGGAAACTTACATTTTCGTGAAAATATGAGTCCAGTTACTCGAAAAATACGGGAAGATGGTATTGTAACTTCAAGGCCAGTTTATAGTAAGTCTTTTTCCGGGTAATTCCTTTTTCCAAAACAATACGAAGCGACTGGCAATCTGTGTGATTGCCCGAGGAAGGGAAGAAGTAAACCAGCTTGCCAAGCGCTTTTAACACCATCGATGAAAAAATGCAAGCAAAAGACGAACTTTGGGCTCTTGTATTTACACGAATACTTTTAGTAAAGATTTAACATTGAAGTATCGGCGAAAACTGTGCGGCGAATGCGGCAGTAACTTGGCTGGAGGACTCGAGCGGTGCAAAGTATTGACAAAAAGCCAAAGTGAGCATTTTGTGATACTTTTACTGACGTTATTTTCACAGGCGAATTTTCAGTAAAGACTGAACGTTATCCTCGCCAATCCTTCCGCAAAGTTGGTCAGCAACACCGTAATAAAAGTCGACCAAGACATCGATGTTTTGTTTTGTTTCTCTAGCTCTTCACGAGGAAACCTTTCAATCCCAGTCTAACTCAACTCGTCCATCCATTTCCTTATTTGGACATAAGTTGAGCTTGTTGACAATAACAAAATGGCCGCAATGAACATGAAATGGACAAGAAGATGCAGGGAAGATGCTTGCTTAGTGCGTGTAAAAAGAAATAAAAAAAGACATAAGATGATTTGTTCTGTCACTTTCTCAAGATCGCCGGCTGGACAAAAATTGACCGAACATGTATTTAAAGTTACATCGTTTCCAAATCCTTGGTAAGCACTCTGATAGCGTAACTTACTACCATGTGTTCTGAAGAACGCGCTCTCTTACAGTTTGCGTTCTGGAGAATGCTTTTTTCCATTTTTGTGATTCGTAACTGTTCCGTATCCGTTCCATTTCTGTTCGGTATCCGTTCTGTATCTGTTCTCTATCCGTTCTGTACCCATTCCGTTCGCGTTCTTGTACCCGTTCTGTATCCGTTCCATTCCCGTTCGCAAATGCGTTCCCTGTTAGGTTTCTTCTGATTGGTACTGTATCTCCCTTTTATCTTCAAATTGCGAAGCAAACTCGCCCAATGCAGTGTTCTCCACAGATTTTAAACTAATCAGCTAAAAATTAAAGTAGCCAGCGCTTGCAAATTGAGTGTCCAAAGGACACGAGCTTCTAGGGGGATACAGGGCCATGCTCCCCCATGCTCCTTGTGGCTGGAGATAAGATCTGACTTGTTTTGGGGGCAACTGAGACAAGAAAAGATGTGTCAGTTTTGGTCAGTTTTTGTCCCATTTTTATGGAAATTTGACAGCCACAGTCATGGTTGCATCCTCAAGAGGGAGTTGCTGGGTACTTGATGAAGCTAGTGGAGTGGGGGTAAAAACAGATGACTTTTACTGGCAAGTGTATGAAATGAACGAAAAGGTTGTTTCAAAGAAAGTCACTTTCAATTGACAAAATTGAAGTCCTCTATTTCCATGCCTTTTTATTTTCATTCCAAGATATGCAGAAACAGATGTGTGTTAGGTAACTGTTTAGTGCCTTTTAGCAACTAGCAGTGAAATGTGAACAAAACTATTAGAGTTATCAGAGACTTGAGAATCATACGGGGATGAAGTTATCTTGAACAAACCAGCAAATTTAACATCGCGCGATTGAACAGCTGCTTGGTCGGCAATCACATGGAGATGTATGTGAACTAAAAACCTGGTATAAACTTATCGATTTCTGTACGTTCCTTTGAAATGAAGAAGCTTGTTATTTTGACTTTCCATGGATTTTTGCTTGGACATTCCTGATTTCACAAAAATTTTCTCGTTGAGTATGTTAAGTTGTTTGTACCATGTGTTCTTTGAGAGATTAACTTGGAGTATTGAATCTACAAAATAGGCAGACAGAATTGGAACAGAATCGGGGCAAATTAGTTGTAGTCTGCATTGACGGCTTTCGGCCAATGCACAAGTAACAATCCTACATGCCTGTCTTTGAGTAACTAACAGAACATTTTGCATTCTCATCCGTCTATAACACTACATAGCAACTGAAGGCTTTCGTGCAAAAAGGGCGTACATGTATATACGTGTAACATTTTGGGCCGATTTTTATTTTTTGCAGTATCGAGCTAATTTTTGGTAGACTGACTTGTTTTGACATGAAAAGCATTGTTATGTAATTGTTTTTGTTGATTTGCGCTTCATCTTCGAGAAATAACGTATGCAAAATACAAAAAACTCAGTTTTCCAAGGGTATCTTTTGGAGATCTTTTGTTGAATGAAAACAAAAGAAACCTTTCGTTTTGCTAAACAATGAGGTTACTGAAGCGTGGCATTTGCCGCTAGTTTTATTATTTATATAATTACGCTATTCTCTTACTGTTGCTTCATTAGCGCAAGTGAATAAGGCGCTGAACGGGCTGGATTCGAGTTTGTTTTGTCGTGACACCAGTTCGATTTTTTTTTTTTTCCGGTCTATTTTTCTACTTCTTTCTGAAATAAAAACATCTATTTAAAAAAAAACTGTGCTGTTGAAGCTGCTAAAAGTATCTGTTTAAGTTCACGTCACGTCCAAGTCCACCTTCTAAGGATTCGCTCCAAAAGATGCCGCTTGGAAAACTGAGTTTTTTTGCATACGTTATTTCTCGAAAATGAAGCGCAAATCAACAAAAACAATTACACAACGATGCGAGTAGCCAACAAGTAGCCAGCAAAAAGCTGGCCGAGGGCTCTTCTGTAGTACACTGCCAATGATGCACTGCAGTAAGCCCACTTAGATGTGTACAAATTGTGTGACAAATAACTTATTACATTTTTCTTAAATTAATACTTCTTAAAAAAGAAACTTCAACGAAAGAGCCTGTTTTAATTCATCAGCACTGTTTTCGAGTTGAAAACCTTTTTTTGCATAATGAAATATTAAATGTAGTTGGACCTCATTTCCCTGCAACAGTAAATGGTCTGAAATTGACTGTAAAATCCAAGTACTGCAGAACTCGGTGATTCACGGTTCATTGTTATTGGTTTAAAGCAAAAACAGTTTTGAAAATACAGTATATTTGGAAATGTTCTTTTTTTTTTCTGTTTCTTGCTCTGCATCTATGAAGTTTGAAGGAAGTATACAATTATTTCTCAGCCCAGCCCAACTGGCACCAGAAAGCAACAAATTATAGATAGTCATCTCAATCAGTTTGTGACACTGTAACTGATCGGAGCGATGTTTATTTTGATGACAAAATGTAGCTGCTTTCTTGGAATTCAAGGTTAACGCCCTTGTTGGATAAGCTTGTAGTGAAAACACCTGCTGTTTCTTTGACGGAATTGACTAAATCGCACCAACTGCTATAGATAGAGCAAGAAAATATCCCTTCCATGATGATGAAAGGCTGAAGATGCAATGTTCTGATGAATTGATCATCTTCGGAAGTCCGTGGTGGACAAGTACCTTGAGTCTTTTTAAGATCGTTGTAATAAACGATTTATCTATCTATCTAAGAGAGCAATTTATGTATCTAGAGGGTTAATTTTTGTTCCTTTACTTTCAATTTGTCTTTAGAGCAGCTCAAAAGTGGTTTTTTTCTTATAAAACCTAGTTAAATATGCTTGAAATAGCTCAGGGAAAAAATTGCATAATTTGCATGATTTACATGTATTGCCTAATAGCCTGTTCTTATCACATAATCAGCCGCAAAATTTTGCATATTAATTTATTTTTTTTATCGCACCCTATAAGAAGGTCTGCAAATAAAAGTTGCAAAGAAGACTTTACATTGGCCTAACCTACTAGAATAATAAAATATCTACCAATTATAACAGTTCCAGTGTGTAAGTTGCACCAAGAAACTATTACCTCTGAATCACCCTGGGCAATACAGCAAACCATTCAAACTAAATTAATGATATTCCAACTCTGGGTGAGCCAGGAATATGGCCACTGGGGCTTTTGGTATCGGGACAACCTTTTACTCCATACATGTATCCAACTGACTTTTCAGCTATAACTTCATAAATCAATCTTCCATCATCATTTGGCAGCGCTAAGCAAAGAAATCGCGTTAGTTTTAATGTAGAACAATTTATTGTAGAAAACTGCAAATCAAAGATTTTAAGTTTTAAGCATTGACCCAGGGTTTTTTAATTGAAATAAAGCTGTAGGAGGAGATTGCAAAGCAGGCAGAGGACTGTTTGGTTGCGATAAAGTCGGCTATGTAGGGAAGGCTGAGTGACAAAGTAGGTTACCCCCTGCTGCATGGGGGAATGGGGTGCTGGCCCTGGAAAAGTTTGAAAATCTGTGAGCCATGACTTGGATTCTGGTGCAATTTTAGTGCCCCAAAAAGATTTTGTTGGATGCCTCTGAGTCACAGAGGGCACATCATTGCCAATGAGTTAGATGAGCGAAAACGTCAGTCTGATGAGATGGCAGCTATATAGCGCTATATATAGTGTTAAGGTTTATGCAGCAGGTTACCCAGAAAAATTCTCAGATTTTCTCAGCTCGATTTTGCACAAGTAAACATTTCTGGTGCCACAAGTATTTTTTGGCCATACTGTATTAGGATGTAGGCAAATGTTGTTGATATTTGGGACAAGCCAATCAGAACACTTTTCCTGTGGGACTCAAAGCATTGAACAAGATTATCCAGGTTGTTTTTCAGTGTTTAGTCTTTCTGGCGTGGGATTAATCCTTTATTTCGGTTTAATTTTTTGCCTGAAATATTTTTTATTTAAGGGGTATGAAACTTGGATAGGCTCATCAAGACCCGAGTTGTTTTCTGGAATAGACTTGAGTGTGTGTGTGTTGTTTATTCGAGCAAAAGCACTCTTTCATTGGTCAATTTTAACTGTGTTGACAGAGTCAAAGGAGCTCAAATTGAACCAGCGAGTGCACTTTGTGAGTGGAGTTCTGAAAACTTCAAGCGAAACAAATATTTAGTGACATCGTGTCTAGATACCCAGCAGCCGGGAAGTGTTTTGAAAAAACTAGCCTACTTGGCAGTCTGAAATTAATATAGAAATCCCATGGAATAATTCATTTAATTCTTCTTACAACTGTACAGTAGATCTTTGTTTAGCCATGTCAAGTGATTCCAGTTATTATTTTAGCTTTTTACGAGCTTGGGCATACCATAAAATCTCGAGGCTTCGACACAGAAAATTTTCGTGCTCTGACTCTGGAGTCAACTCGTATAGAATAATGCCTTCAAAAATCACAATCGAAACCGGCTCAGAGAGTACTCAATATTTGTTCAGAAATGCCGAGTGATTCTAAACAATGTTTTGGTTTTTTGATGGACAAATTCTCTTAGCCTCGGCATACTATAAACATCTTGCCTCATGTCACGGGCTCGGTTGTTCAAAAAACTAGACACCCGGTGGTCAAAAATTCCTAGATAATCAATTCCAGAAATGCTGAGTGATTCTAAATAACGTTTTGGTTTTTTAGTGGACAAATTCTCTTAGCCTCACAATACTGTTACAATCTTGTCTCTTGTCATGGGCATGGTTGTTCAAAAAACAAGACACCCAGTAGTAAAAAATTCATAGATAATCAGTTCTGAAAAAATTATAATTGTTAGTATCAATTGAAACCTCCTGATAGTATTTCTCATGAGTATTTTGATCTTTGGTCAGAAACACCAAGCAATTTTATACAATGTTGTTGGGTTTGCAAGTCACAAATAGTCTGAGCTTTGTGTGACTGACACTCACAGGCACAGTTTTACAAAAAAGTATTTACCCAGTAGTCAGAAGTTATTTCCATTTTTTCACCATAATTTCCATTGAAACCTGCTGAGAATGCTTGACCTCTGTGTAGAAATACCATGGGATTTCCGAACTTATCAGGCCTCTACATTGAATTGTTCCCCTGGCCTCAGCATGGAAGCACATAACACGATGAAAGTTCACCACAGATTGCGTGACATTGTTGATAGGTACTGAGTGACTGCGGAGATTTGCAGTTCTTAGAACTGTTGGCTAAGCTATGTTAACAAGTAGCTTATTCGATATTCGACAGCCAGTTTTTTGAAAAAGTGTGTTTATAATAGATATGAATTTCAAAAATAAAACGTTCATAATAGTCAAGTACTTAAGCTTGTGGTTTAATAGTTTTGACTGCCAGGTATCTGGGTTTTTGAACAACCATGCCTGTGCGTCAAGATCAAGACTTAATCTATAGTATGCTGAAGCTAATAGAATTCATCCACTACAAAACCAAAACATTATTCAGAATCGCTTGGCATTTCTGAACAAATATCTACATCAAGAAAGTTGTGCTGTACGTATATACGTGTAAGAAATATAACTTCTTTCTCAAAATTAGACTGTTCACAGTCTCTCTATTTATGCACGTGAAGGAAAAAGTGAGCGGAGTGAGCACGAAGCACGTGGGAGTGGGGGATGGGGTATGTGAGCAGAGAGAGCAGTAAGTCAAGTCAAGTCTCAAGTGTCTAGTTATCTCCTGACTCTATCTGTGTGTTCAACGATGGAATAAAAATACGAGAAAACAGAGGGCTGTGAACAGTTTACTCAAAATCACCTAAATGACAATAGTTTTCTCAAATTTTAAACATTTCAAACAAATCATAAATAAATTATACTGAAGTTGACTTTGGAACACGTGGATTAATTTAGATTCACTTATGCTCTAATCCTGTCCATGGTTTTCTCTCCAATATGGAGCAGCAAATAACTGACTCTATTTTGCTTTTACAACAGTTTCTTGATGATTGTATTACAGATGGATCAACTCACAAAAGAGGGAGTGGAAAAAAAAAATCTTTGAATAATGGCAATGGTGAGTACATTTCACAGCTAACTTTTAATTATTACAATAAAAGCCTGATTTTATTCTTTACCATGTTTTCCAGGTACTTAATTATAGATCCCCAGTTCCTTGTAAAGCTCCCTGTGACGTCCAACTATTTAAAATTTCACACTAAGATCAGTCAGAGCTTAAGCATGTCCTATGGATATAAGGTGGTGCTCAGAATGTGGGAGAGTTTGTCAAATTGTCCATTACTGTGTCGTTAATTCCAACTTAGAGTAAGGTTCTCTCCTGTGTAATACTCTGCCTTGCTTGGCATGACGTGTTCTCTGTAGATGCGCCAGTGTCGGATCAGTTTAATTTAATGACCATGATAGAAATCTGATGAAATTAACAGTGAATAATATTTTGGCAACATGACTGTTAAGGGAACTGTCTCTGGTGGCGTATATTTTTTAAGAAAATGGCCAATTGTCCCAAGGAGATTGAAAGTGTATGTAACCTGGTTTAGTTTTTGTTTTAGCCGTTATTTTAGAAAAGAAAATCCATTTACAATAAATGCTTTCTCATAGAAAGATGTAGGCCACATGCTTTGAGAACTTGTACAAAGAAATTTGAAGTCTTGTGCTAACAAAGGTACATTTCACGTTGAGAAGTTTACATCAGTATAACTATTAAAACTTTTCATTGACTTGTACAGCTGTAAATAAGGACTGGATTTCCCGAAAGGGGAGGAAGGTTTTGCCAACCAAAATTTGAAATTATTGAGTTGACCTGGAATTTCCAGAAGGAGGTGGAGACGTTTTGATTTGAAGGGAGAGATAAACTGCACCTGTTCCTCAATAGATGTCTCAGTGAATTTGATATACCTGAGATAAAAAAATATTTTAAGAGATGGTTACAGATGTCCAGGCTAAATGTTTTAGGAGAAAAATGGTATTGTTCAAAAGTATAATCATTGCTTGAAAACCACTGACATCAGTATTGTCAGTGTGATGAAACATGTCAGAGGTAATGTACCTTCCGTTCAACTCCAGCAATTGCTGATTGAAATTGCCTTTCTCACACAGTGCCAGCATCTAAAAGAAACGTTTTAGTGGGATTGATCTTAAAAAGTGTTGGTTTAGGAATTCAAGGAGGAGAACTTTGGCTATTTATTGATATTTACATGTAGTTAACTTAGTAACTTTTGTTTTGAACAAAATCATCAAACGGAGAGGTGTTTCAAAGATAAGTTATTGTCTTGACATACCACGAAATTCACAAAACTAATTTGGAAGAATATTGCAGTCAGTGAGAAAAATTAAAAAAAAATAGCATTTAACTGTAAAAAGCTTCATGTTGTACAAAAATAAGCGCTTGTCACATTGACAACTTTACCCTGGAAACATGGTGAAACTTTAAATCATAATCTAAGAAACACATATAAGAACCCGAAAAATTATTCAAATACCCAAAGGATTCCCCCCTCACAAAAAAAAAAGATATGAAGAAGTGGAAGGGCTAGGATTGGATGAGTTTTGTGTTCATCCCGTTGAGCTTATACAGGAGTCCTTTGCGTGCACCATCTTATATCCAGACCTTTTAATTCATGACAATCAGGAGAGCCTGCTGGGTGATTTAAGATAACCTTTTCCATATTTTGAGCGTGGTCATACTGCATGAAGACACTGTTTGGACAGCTGTGATAACAACATGAAAATTTAAGCTACCCTCACCCTGACGATCACATCAGAAGAACTACAGATACTCTTGGGTTCAAACCATTTACCTTGAATTGTTTGAAAATTCATAACTTTACCAACTTTGCGATATTTTGAGTACAAACTTGGTGAATACTAAAGAATGATTTCATAAATTTTCACTGATTTGCTTTGTTTAACTCTTTCAAGTATCACCGACTGCTTCAAGTCAACTAAACTTGGCTTAAAGTTGCTATGATTAAGTCCAAACACTTGTATTCTTCAAGATTTTGCTGTTATTTAATCGAGTGATTTATTTCGCATATTTAAAGAGACTTTATTCATCGAAAAGTTCGAAAAAGGTACCAAATTGTCAAAATTACCCATTGCGTTTGGTCAAGTTATAATAAAATAACTATGAAATTAAATTTTTCACAAATCCTCAAGATAATGATTTAAGTCTTTTACGAAGCTATACATGAAATACTGGTAATGAATGGGTTTAATTTCGCCAAGCTGGTATCGATAGTTAGTATGTTTGTTAACTAGTATGTTTGTTTGATTTAAAACAGTATTTACGGACAAAATGCTTTACGATTTACTTATTTGCATTTGATTTTTCCTTCTAGATTCAAAGACGAAGTTCATTGGAGTCACCAAAGAGCAAAGCAAGGCAAAGCAGATTTTAATAAAATCACTTTTAGTAGGGAAAGACCGGGTTAAATGCTGTACTTTTTAAGTGGTCGAGGAACAAGTCTGCAAAATTGCGTTTTTAAGGTAACAAGAAAAAGGTCGGAAAAAAGCCAAGTCTTTTTACGGCAAAATTGTCTTGGATTAAAAATTTACGCTTGAAAGCGAACGAGGAATAAAAAAGTGAAAAAAAAAAAACGCTATTGTAAGTCTTTTGGCGGAAAATTTTCATGGTTAAAGATATTGCAGTTTCACAAGGGACCAAAAAAAAGTCAAAAAAAAAATTCTAAGTCTTTTGGTGGGAAAATGTTTGTAGGTTGAAGACATTGCGCTTTTAAAAAGGGACCAAAAAAGTCGAAAAAAACACTAAGTCTTTTGGCGGGAAAATTTTTCTTAGTTGAAGATATTGCGCTTTTAAAAGGGACCAAAAAAAGTCGGAAAAAAACCTGTCTTTTTGCGGGAAAATTGTCCTTAGAAAAAAAAAGTCTGCGCTTTTGAATGGTGTCATGTTTTGAGTCAAAAATATACTAAGTCTTTTGGCGGGAAAAATCTTGCCTTGTGCAACGAATTTGTCCCATCAAAATTCAAAGTATGTGTTTGATTTCTGGCTAGACTCTGTTCAAAAGTGCAGAATTTTTTTTCTTTTTGGCAACCCTACATAGTCAAAAAATAGTAAAAGAGATAGCCTACATTCCGACTAGTTTCCAGTCCCCTTTTAAAAGCGCAATATTTTTTATTTCTTTTGTAAAATTAAAGACAAAAGGAGAAATAAAGTAAACAATACTTGTAAAGTTTTTTATTGTTTTACTTTAATTTACAAGTCTTATTAAGGCAAACTTGTTTACAACTAATACAATTGTACATTTTACTGCAAGCTACATTTCTAAGTCTGAAAATTATTTGTAGTAATTACAAGAGTCAATGAAGTAAAACTAATAAGACGAAATAGTTAAGTCGAAGAAATGCTAAATCTAAGGGTGAAACGTCCAAAATTAACTAAAATTCTGGCAAAAACCAATCACAAATTGTCAAGTTTTAAGAAACAATAGACAGTAGTCGAAACTAAGACTATAGACTAACGAACATTTTTACGAACGAGTGTATACTAAGTCTGTAGAAGTTACGTGTAAACATTGAATAAAATCAAAACTGGCTCGTTGCTTTTTTACATCAGTTTCAAGTAAACTTTTACTCGGGTTTTGAAGGTAATTTTCCGTTGACTTACTTGAGAGCTTCTTTGCAAAAAATATTTCTTCAAAGTTTTAAAAGGATTGGCTACAAATGAAGTTCGGATCCATGTTCTAAATTGAAACCACTCGGAATAAACGATTTATAGGCTAGTTTTTAGTTTGAAAAATTTGCTCCAAAAAAAAAGCTGTGTTGTTCAGCATATGTCGAATTTTAAAGGTAAACAAATGGCGAAGTCTGGATTCAAGACAATTCATTCTGATTTCGCAGTAAACAAGCGATTTGAGTTGCATGGTCAGCAAAAGAAATCTTGAGTAAGAGTTAAATCGAGACAAAAAGAAAAATAATATTACTACACCAGCATGTGCTTATTAAGATTTTCTGTGTAATTTAGGGCTTGTCGAATTTGACTAATCAAACAGCGAAATTTGGCGAGATTCAAGACAATTCCAACCGATTGCTTGGTAAACAAGCGAACGAAAATTTAATTCTTTCAAAAAAATCTTGAAAAAACCCGAACAATTTAGTTGCACGGTTTGGCCAAACAAACAGCGAAATTTGGTGAAATTCAAAGACAATTCCAACTGACTGCGTGGTAAACAAGCGATCGATAATTTAATTCTTTCAAAAAACTTAAAAATATATATAATTTAGGTGCACGGTCAGCTAAACAAATCAATATTACAAATTGAAACGACTCGGAAAATACTACTTAACCGCTAGCTTTTAGTTTTCAAAGATGAGTGATTCGTTGAACGATTGGTGAGCTTTGACTGTAATGAAACAGCGAATATGGCGAGATTCGAGACAATTTCAGCTGACTACAGTACTGACAAGCAAACAAGAATTTCTTCCCAAAAAGTTAAATTGAGCGTATGGTCGGCTAAAGAAATCATTTTTCGGTTGTGGTTTCAATAACATGGATCCGCGTTTATTCAGTCCGTTCAGTCTCAAGTTCAAGATATGAATTCTCTTTCTTAACTCCTAAACGTTTCTCTTAGCAACAGTTGCGAGAATTTGGCGGTACAGCAAGACAATTAAGATGCAGATTTTCCAGTCACTTTTCTGCTTTAAAATACACTGATTTTGTGAGGAGAAATTGACTGTCGATCAGTCATGGTGTATCTAAACTATTGTCCTTCACCTATCCAGAATCTTCTTCATGTTAGCAGGCATCGTGCGTCCATAAGAGTCCAAGACAATCCACGGAAATCCGCCAATGAGAGTCCACCAGAAGCCCCAGCAAGAAGTCGCTTAAGTAAATCAGCAAAAGATTGTGTCAACACTTTGCGACTAAATATGCATTGATGGTTAGACAAATTGTAAATATGCACATAAAAGTCTGCTAAAAAATTTGCCACCCCAGAATGAAATCAACGGTCATTGATGATTTATTGTCAGTGCACTTGTCTACGGCAAGACAATTTGCATTTTGTTCGCGTTTTCATGTATTCATGATAATGTCGATTCTTCATATTTGGGAGAGCAAAAGACAATTGTAAGAAAAGTTATTTCCTTTGTGTTCTCTTAATTGTCAACTACCAAATCGTTAATATTTAGCTTTTTGGCTTCCAAAGCGACGTAAGTGTTTTGAATTTGAGTGTATTATTTATTTTAGTTCTGTAAAAACGAAGCCGTTGGAAGTTTGGTTTCCACAAGACTTTATCGCCGCCATATTGAATGAGTTTACAACATGGCCGTCACCCCTTTGATCTCTCGGGATTGGTTGCAAACCATAAATACCAAGGATGGAATCTGCTCGAATATGTTATATGTAATTTGTTTACCGAAATCACATTGCTAATTTGCATCACAACAAAAATCCAACATGGCGGGCACGGAGAGTGCGCCCTTCAAAGGTCATTCAAGGTCACCCAAATCCGGAGGGGAGGATATAACGACAGTGGCACGCGTCAGCAAGAATATTTGATTATATTCGTTTATCCTAAGATGAAGGCCCCACGAAAAATATAATTCAGTTTGATAAGTTCGTTCTCTAACGTCTAAAAATGAGTTGCCCCGAACAAGTCTACTGGCGGAATGACAGCTGTGGAATTGTTACAAACATTGTCGTAACAAAAGCCACCGGCAATAAAAACTCGATGTTATTCTCCCTTTTAGAGGAGAACTGATTTTTAAATCTTCGTTGATCCTTGCAAACACGTGCTGTTTGATATCGATCCGTTTGTTCATCATGACCTCCAACGCTAGTTAATGAAGCTGGTACATTAAAGGTTGATAAACTCACCTTTGTATTCATGTTTTGATCAGAAGGGTATCTGTGATCTTCAAACCAGAGGAACCACAGCAATACCAGTCTACAAAGTGAGTAAGAAAACATCGTAAGCAAATAGACTAAATACATCAGGGTTTTTGTGACCAAGAAATATTCCGGTTACATTGGAAGATAAACTAACGTATAATGTTATCGCCTGAAGATATCGTGCGAAGTATTGCTTTTATCAGTTCAGCGGTGAGCCTTGCTGAAGTAAACATGTGCCAGCAACAAAAACAGCACAAACAATTTCAATCTGTTATTTTCTCCAAGCTCTGGGAGTGTAGATTTGTACAGCACTAAAATGAGACCTAAATTCTAAGACTACACGAAAATGTTTTCTTCCTTTTCAAGCCCATCAAGGCCACGTTATTGCTTGATAATGTTGGCATTTTAATCAATATCATTGATTTCTCAAGAAGATACTATTTGTGATTAGAGCGAGTCAAATCATTAACTTAGCAAATCGTTTTGCCAAGACATCTCAACCTTCTCAGCACAAGCAACGAAAGAAATTTATGGTAACCCGTAAGGAGAATATAAGTTCAAGTTACCTGAAGTTATCGTGTCAAGGATCACACCACTCCATGGAATCTAGTCTGTTTTATCGCCATTTCTCAGTCCTGGAAAAAGAATGAAATATTATCATGAGCTATATGCTATTGCTTTTAGAAATACTGAGTATACAGGCTTTTCGCCCTGGCTTTTCTTATCAATCTTGTTTTGCTGATAATAACACATACTTCGAAAATGTCATAAGCGCTCAATGCAAAATGCGCAAATATCAAATTCCTCTTCTCCGAGAGAAAGAACTCAATTTTATCTGTCCTTTGCAAGTTTCCTTTCACAAAAAGTCACCATCGGTCGAATGAATTCTCCGATAGTGAGAGTTCTAAATGCCGACGTTTATTAATGAGTGGAGAAAGCGTGACTAATATTCGAAAATTCCCAATTGTTTACCAACGTTTTATAAAACATGTTCAAAGAAGAAAAAGGCTAAGTCTATTCTACAAAAGACATTGATTTCGTGTTCAGTTCTTACCTTGGCAAGCTCACTCGAAGCACGTGCTTGCAAGGTTTGCTTGAAATAATTTCTTGTCGCAGGTATTTGTATTTCGTCACAGCTCAAACCGAAAGGAGAAAGCTTGATATTTGTTCCCAGAAGTGGCCGAAAGCAAAGTTTAATTTCTGCTGGATAAATTCTTGAACGTACAGGTATATGTCCGACCGAACAACTCCACACAGCAAATGTTTTAGCACATGTATAATTTGCATTTTAAATTTTCAAATGTTTCGCGGGCACGCACCGCATGGCTTATTAAACGCAATCATTTGATTGGTTCGTCTTCTCATTTAACAAGGGCGGGATATTTAAATTGAGGGTGAAAATTTTTTCCGCTTTAACGTGTGCAAAGTCGATACGTACCTGCAGTTATTCTGAGAACTCATATTTTGATCTAAAAAGCAGAGAAAAATTAGCGAAATTGATTATCTTCCAGGCTCTTGCCGTCCTTGAGCGGGATAATTAACGAAGACCCTGGAAACTAGCTTTGCAATGAGATAGAAAGTTGATCTTATGGGACGTCAATTTTCTCGCTCCCTGACCCAAAGAGACTTACTCCCAATGTGCATGTATAAACCGATTATTTATTTTCTTGAAAATCTAACAATGTCTAGGCTTAAAATTTGACCAATTTCGAACAACAATGGCCAGCCAATGTGTGGTATTTTTCTGTCATCCGCTCACAAGGAGCGGAATTAAATAAATATATTGTCAATACTGTCCTATTCCTACCCCTAACAAGTATATGTCCGAGGCAGGCGCATGATTACTAAAAGATACCTAACAAATCAAAATGATGAACAGAAGAACCCTATAAAACTTGCACCTCATAAAAGAGGCTACGTCACGCAAGTGTCGGTCGTACCTTGGCACGGGGCTTAGGTCATGCTGTTTTAATTAAGACTACAAATTATAACTGGCTATTTTTTTAAAAATGTTCATTCTCTGATGAAATCTCGGTAACAAAGCGAACAGATCGAATTTGAGATGAGTAAAAGTAATAAATGAAGAACAACAGAAACTAAGCGAAACCATTATGGGAGGCTAACATTTAACACTTTTTTCAAACCCAGATTTCACCTGGTGAAGAAAACCACGCTATGTTCTATTCTAGCATAACTTTGTCTATTCATCGCTGTCTCTCTCATAAGAGCTTCTAGCGATTTTCGTCAATTTTAACCATTAGGAATTTTGACTTAAGGTTTGCAAGTGACAGAATGACACAAAAACAGCGTACCTGAGCTCAATTAAATAGATCATGATTTAAACAGTTAAAAAGCTGATATTGCTCATTCTCATTTGCTATTTGAAACTTAATTCAAAGTACCATGCATGAGTTCAAATTCAATACCAGTCTCTACGCGTCTCCCTTATTTCTAGTTGGGAGAATTTATTACTCGGTAAGAAAAACAATTTTACCCAACAAGCACTCTTGAATTTGTATACATATTCTCTGGATAAATTAGATTCTGTTCTGATTAATTTCTCTGTTAATATAGATGCTGAAAATACATCTGGGCTCCAGTATAAAATAGTTAACGCAGCTAAAACGCTGCAAAATTTATATCCCGTGGAAAATTCCAAAATAAATTTTGAAAATAATATCAGCGTAAAGTCGTTAATGTTTTACCTCTTTACAATAGCAGAATTTCCTAGCGTAAGGTTCTTTACGCAAAATACAGCTAGGTTGATTGCCATAAAGATTTGTTCTACTCAAATTTGGATTAACGATAACATTATAGTCCTCTCGTATAGTCACTGTTGCTTCGAATAAAGCGTCCCCAGGACTTGTCATAAAGTTAATTCTATAGTGAAGACTGTCTGATGTAGGTAAGCCAAAATTCACAGCTCGATCCGAATCCTGGTTTGTACTGCTAAATCGCTGGAGCTTTTCGTTCGGCCTGTAACTGGAAGCCTTAAGAATCGTTTTAAGTTGGACTCTAGCGCATGACGTTCGCAGTAGCTTTGTACGATTTAGGATGACGTCATTAATGTATTTGACAGCCATTTGTGCTCCAACTATCACTTCCGGATGAGTTGTGTCCACGTCTGTGAATTCGAGGCATGGGCACCAGTGCTCGCCGACTCCTGTTGATGACAAACAAGAAAATGCAAACTACAAGCAAAGAAAAGAAAACATCGATCTGCTGAGTCCAGATCATGATGGGGGAAAACTTGCGGTAGATCCGTTAGATATTTCAGCAATAGTTATTCTCGAAATTGTGAAACTAGAACGAGCCGGGCGGGCCACGCTCGAAAATATTTAGTTCCTCCTACAAATACAATCGTTACTTGACGTCGGATCAAACATCTTATTTAATTAACTGTTAAAACTGAGAAGTGAGTAATGCAAAAATGTAGCGAACACAGACCTGCAGAGGAAGTCAATAAGATTGTTAACAAAATCGATATAAGCCAATCAGGAAGCACATTATACCAAAACGTGTAACCGGCGAAAAGCGCGGGAAAAATTTGCGTGAGCCAATGGTTGGCATTTAGTTTGCTTCTGATTGGTTGAAATGACAACATGTTCATTCCGATTGGTTAGTGTTGTTCAGAACGTTTTGGTATGATCTATGGAGTTCTAAAAACACGCAATAAAGGTAAAGACAAAACTCTTTTCCTCACTATGTTTTCTCACCTGCTTCGCTACAAGTCCTTGTGTAGTTTAGTTTCCTAAACAAGCTTTGAGTCTTCTCTCCACGAGGCTCTTCAGGATATGTTAACACGTGACGCAGAGTGGCGTGCACATCAAATGGTGACGAAATAACACGCTGGTTGTGTTCCAAGGCTGAGGTTATATCCGGATATTTCTTCTCAAGCCATGCAGGAACTGAGATAGAGAGCCAGGGTAACCGCTCCTCCAGCTTTCCCTGCATGGTATTTCTAACGTCATCATTACGCGACCCGTGATCTCCAAACAAGATAATCACAGTATTGTCGTGGTAATTTCGATCGACAAACGTACGGAGTAACCGCACGATGTCGTTGTCTGCGTAACTGAGATGATTGGGGTGAGCATGAGTCAAGTAGGACATGAAAGCGAAAGCAAATTTTGGAGTGTTCGGATAAGCCGCGAAATAGCTGAGTACGTAATCTAGGGTATAGTTAACCATAAATGTTGAACGCGAGCACAATCCTGGCTCGTCTCGCTCGTATTTTTCCTCCAATGCCAACCAAAAGGGCCTTGCGTAGTGATGGGCAGGAGGGTCCTCAAAACCCCTGAGCCTCAGATTAAACGCGCTCATGGTAGGGTCATCTTCGCCCATCATCGTGACGTATCCGTGCTCCTTGTACAGGTTCATAATCCAGGGCCATTTATCGACGGGGGCGCTGTTTTCATACCCTTGACGACCCTCAGGGGCTTCACTCTCGTGCAAGCCCGTGAGCATCGCGGTCAGCGCTGGCGTGGTCCCGTCGCCCACGATAGTTTGGCCGGAGATAAAGTAGGTCTCCAGTGACCTCTTGAGAAAATTGATCGATTTTGGCATTTTTCGGCGAAAGTTTGCAGCAGAAACAGAATCGAATCCGAGCATCACAACATTCAAACCCAATCCCTCATTCTTTCCTTGTTGCTTTAACTTCTCCCTTACTCTAGTCGACTCATCTATCACGTCTTGCTGCGGTACAGCTCGAGCGAGATAATTAGTGACTTCTTTGCCACTTGTCAGTTTGTACTTGAGGACGAAAAAATCTGATTTACTTATCACGTTTGAGGGTTGGAATTCCTCCGCTGAAGCGTTAAACGGGTTTCCTTGATTTGCGTAGTGCACGTATCCATCGTCACCATTATCACGGTGAATCGTCTCCACATTTACCTCGCTGAAATCAATTGAACTTGCATTAACCTCCCCCGTGAGGATAAGCCTGTTATCCATGACGTCAAAGGCAGGCAATGGATATCCACCTCTACATCCCGGATCATTGCCAACATCTCTCAACAGATGGCTAATAGAGGGGTCCCACGGGTCGAGATTTGGTAACTTGCATGAGTTCAAATTTGGAGATGTTGTGTATATAGGCGTTGGTGTCTCTGTGGTACTCGGTGTCGTGACCTGTGAGGAAATATCAGCGTTGAAAGGTAAACTGGACTGGACTGGCTGTGCTCCATAACGCTGGATTGAACTCTGAGGAGCCTTAGGAACAGAAAACTGAGTAGCGGCATTAGCCTGGGTTATTCCCGTTGTCTCTTCAGCGTCAGTTATTGGAGATAGGTAGTTTGTCAATGATTGGGCTGAACTCGATGCAGTGCTAGGAAGAGAAGACTGAGTGCTAGACTGACTTCTTGTCGTTGTTTCTTCAGTGTCAGTTATTGGAGAACGTTCGCTTGTCAATGATTGCGTTGAACTCGGTGGAGTGCTAAGAACAGAGAACTGAGTACTACTTCTAGTCTGATCCATTGTCGTTGTCTCCTCAGTGTCAGTCGCAGGAGATGGGTCAGGTGGTGGTGTGGCGCCATGTTCCTGAAGCCAGTCCAATGTTTCCTCAACTTCGTCATCCCCTTCCACTCCTCTATGAATCTTTCCAGGAGGCTCGGTTGCGTTGATGCCACTATCTTGATAAGCTAAATTTCCGTTGTCATAAATGTCCTCGTCGTCTTCCGTTGGATCCTCTCTCTCGTCTTCACTCCTCGGTCTCACGTTGGATTTGTCTCTATTATGAATGATACTGCGTAGGAAAATAATGGATATTTGATGATTAGCTAAAACATTTTAGACGATTAAGTCTAACCAAGAGAGCAGCTAATCACAGAAGATCTCACAAACAAACTCCCAACAAATGATTGCCAAATATTTCATAACTTAATGTGAGGCATAAATAAATAACAGTTTAGGACTTTCTTTATTGTTCCCGTTTCCTAACGGCGATGGGTGTGATAACTTTAGTGGGAAAAAAAAATCAATGGAAGTCTTGTGGTATGGAGTATTGCCAGCCCTCGCTCCGGTGGGGCGGGAAGATGAGAAGATCCTGAAAACGAGCCATCATTATATAGAGGGAAATCTCATGTCATCTTACATGACGAGCCTGCAGAATGTCTGCAAAGGAGTCTAGTTTGCAAATGAATCAAACTCGTCCCTAGGGTCTTCTCCGAGAAGGTCTTGGGGACGAGATAGAGGCCAGGTGTTGCTTAGTGCGTCACGCGACTCGCCCTCTGAAGCGTTGCGTGATAACTCAGACGTGAGCTCTACATCCGGTCGTTTTACCCTAAATTAAAGCTCTTTAAATCCGGTCTCTTAAAAAAACTGCAGCGGATACTCGCCCTCTCATACAATTTAGAGGATTATCAAGAAGGGAAATCTGAGAATAGGAAACAACTAAACTTACACACACACACACACACACACACACACACACACACACACACACACACACACAGAATCGGAGCAAAATACTATCCTTTCCCATTTAGTAATTTTCGATCTCTCTCAGATTTCGCTTCTCGGACAACGAAAATGAAAAAAAAAAACAAAACAAAGTAAAAGAATCAGGGAATTGTTTGGTCAACTCTTCCCGAACTCTATTCGGCAATTCCTCGGTTAAAATCTTCCCGTCCCACCCCACCCCTCTTCCGCTCAAGTTAATGCCTTCTCGAGTTTCGTCAGCATTTTACACTCTTAAGCAATTTTGTCTGAGCCACAATCGATCTGATATTGAAACATATATGAGGCACACACGCACAGGCGTTAAATAAATCGCATATTTTGACACTAACGCGGTTTCCAATAGTTTATAAAGCGCGTTTGACAGCCGGTACGTTTACCCCGCAGGCAAGCTCGTGATCTCCACACCGGAAACTAAAAGAATTTTCTCAAAACACTAAATTGAGGATGGTTTACAAAACGGAGAAATAAATAATGGAAATTCCAGAGGGACATTTAAGCCATGAATCAACGGATGTGAACAGCTTCAATCGAACAATGAATCGAGAAAACGTATGATCCCAATGTGAGCTTCGACAAGCGCCAAGATAACAGCCGATAAGAGGACAGAACGATTTTCAGCGTCAGCCTTTGAGCTGTAAGCCTTGCTTGCAACCAGAAAACCATCAAGGTAGCAATGATACGAACTGAAACTCTGCGATGGGCTATGAGCCACGCAACACAATATTTCACCGACCTAGTGCATAGGACTCACCTAGAAAAATCTTGTGTTCGCTTGAAAACACCGGCGATGTAGTCGCTGCGTTGCTGATGGATTTTGTAAAGGAACACCACTGCAATGCTACCAAGGAACACAAGGGCTATAAAGCGTTTCTTGAAGCGTGCAGACACCATTCTGTAGTCCAATCATCCGCGGCAAACTAATAACAGAACGGTCAAAGAGCAGAGTGTGTTTCGAAACGTTTTTTTCCCTCGTTAATCCAAAAATAGGCATCCGCTGGGTTTTAATATTAGGTTACAACTCCTGTTGTCTAGCGGAAGTGGCACTGGGGCTCTAAGAGATTTTGTTACACTTGTTCCGTTGTAGATTGGTCTCAGCTAATTACAATCACCACCAAAAATGGATTTTTAAAATCGACAGAAAATAATTACTAGCATCTCTCTGAGGGGGTTTCACAAGAACTCAAAGAAACTGAAACTGCAATCCGAACTTACGTCAACAGCTGCGCTTAGCCATAATATTTTTTGAGGAGTGAAGAGCTGGGCGTTTGCAAGAATTTTGACGTTTCTAAATTCAGATTGCGCGGCACGAGTTTTCTTTTCTATTTGTTCCAAATCATTATTTTTTCGTGGTTCGTTTTGTATTTTTTTCCTGGGTTTTTCTTGTACAGGATTTTGTTTGGTATATATTTAACCACCACCCCCTCCCTGCAAGAACGTAATGGTCCATTCGTTGAGGCCATAGTGCGCAGTGCAGAGGTAGTATCACGAATCCTGTAAGTATGATCTATCCTCTCTCTCTTGTAAGTGTTAGCATACAAATTCTTTGGACACATCTCCCATAGATTTCTTATAAATCTAGTTAGGAGAACTTCGTTTCCTACGATATCCCGGTAAGGAGAATTATGACTTTGATACCCCAGGAGTGGGTAAACTGATAAAAGCCGCTGTTGGGGGTAGGAGTGCTGGCTAAACTATTAACTTTTTTGGGGAGTTTGAATATTGTAACGCACGTACCACCGCGTTTCAGCATGTACTAGCCGACACTTTGCACGCTGTGCACCAAAACTATATTTGAAGTGTCGAAAATATTCCAAACCCTATGCTAACCATAAAACAAAATTGTCCTACTAAGTGACGCAAAGGTCTTTACCTCTGCTAAATTCTACGAAGAAAAGTTACCCCGCATAAGGAACCTTCTAATTTACTAAACAAAATCGAAAGCTGGCACTGAGGAGAACTGAAACGTTTGGTGTTGATAATTTTTGGAAATAAGATAATATGCAAGAAAGAAATGCAGAAAATCTGACGAAGCAGTCATTTTCAAACTTTCGGGTAAACGATTGGTTGCCTAGGGACATGAGCAACTTAACAAAAATTTATCATACAAATACTGAATAATAATCAACTATGGTACACATACAAAAAGGAAATTAAGAGATAATGTGCTCTACTAAAGAGGATTCGGACCAGGCCGAAACATTATCCAGCAGTAAAACGGGCAATTTTCAGTAATTGGGCCTAGAAGGGATACTTTTGTCACCTCATATTTCAGGATGCCAACTGACCAATCTTTCATATTCAAATGAATGTTTAATAAAGATCGCTAAGGCAACTATTATATTTCACGACTTATCATCTCTATGGACTCTATGAAAAAAAAATCTGGACATTTTCTTTGGACAAAATAAAATAAAAACAGTCAAGGTGCGTCCTAATGGACTTTCGTTGATAGCTTAATATTCACTTCAGATCACCAATTGAATGAGACTTCCAATGCAATTCCCCGTGACTGGGGACGCCATGTGTCATTAGGGTGGCTAGGCTATTTGCATATTTTAACTTACACGCGAGTTACAACAGCTTGCCGCCTTTGAAATTGGTGAACACGGCCTATTTCGTCCTGATTTCTGAATGCAGCGAGTGGAGAAGACCCCAAAATCTCTCTTACTCATAGCTCGTTATCTCATTTTAGCATTCCCTTTTTCGGTGAAAGTCTTTATGAACATACCTTTTCGAATGATCGATTCAATAAACGTTTCCAACAAGACAGTGAACATCCCAAGAGGTTGGTTTAGGCCAAGTAGACTTCTTACACGAACGGTTTGAAATCTAAATTGATCAAAACCCGCCGCTAATGACAATATTTAAAGGTGTCAACAACCTGAGCACTATGTAAACGCAACACCGTCAAATTTGTCTCTGTTTCTGAGATGAACAGATAACAATGAATTAACACGCGTAAAAAGACACAATCAGGATGAGCAATAAACACAAATTCTTGTTTTGCATCTGCAGCGCGCGATTTCTTTAAGGAGCTAAATTTGTCGTCGTCGCGTGTTTTTGTTATAAAAAAAATGGCCCTCAAGTTTTAAAACGCCGGAATTTTCTTTCTTGAAAAGCAACACTCTTTCCCATGAAAATGCAAAATGAAAGTTCCCGTGAAAATGCAAATAAAGGCAGATGGCAGTTTCTGTCATGAAGAGTCGAGGACAGGTTTCTGTCACGTACAGACCAGAGAAGATAGCAAGAAAACAAACACAAACTTGAGATCACAATAAAACACAGGCTAACAAAAAAAACTTCACGAAACTAAATAGATATTTTATTTGGCAATATAATTCTCTGTGCATTCGATTAAATTGAAATGAAAAAAACGGATCGCATCGAGGAATCCCTTCCTCCGTCTTACTACTCCGGATAAACCGGCACAACCAATTTACAGGCTATCTCGACGCAACAAAACTAACGAGGACGAAGGGCCGCGTCGGTCAGGGGCTGCAGCAGCAGATAGGAAACGTCACCTATGAGGAACCATTTTTCTTGCCGCTTAGCAGGCCCTTGAGGTTAACATTCACGGGGATACGCTCTCTTCTCTCCACGGGTGTAAGATTCATGCAAAATCTAGAAAGGATTAGATAAAAGAAACATGTAACATAAATTTCAGTCCTGTCTTCTGTAAATTATATATTGCAGGTTTTCATCCTCGGAAAAAGAGAGGAAAGGTTGACAACTATCGGTCGGCTGAAGAAAGCAACCGAGGGAGTCGTCTCCTTACCAAGGTCTTTTTGCAGCTCTGGGAACGAAATAGTCCCCTTCAGAGCAACGCAACGTTGCGTGACATCACACACACACACACACACACACACACACACACACACAAAAAAAAAAAAACACCGGCTGCAGAGGAGATTAGGAACGAAATTGCCCTCAAGAACTGTAGGTAGGGTGAAGTCTGCATACGAGCCAAGTGGCTCATCGGGCCGGCGTTTATCTCGGGTTTCTGTAACATGAAGCGAATAGGAGTGCTTCTATTCCCCCCTGGATGGGGTGCTAGTCCATCGCACCCATTTTGTGGAAAGAGGCACTGTGGGAGTAAAGTGACTTGCCCAAAAACACAACACAATGTCCACGGCCAGGGCTCAGACCCGGACCGCTCGATCCGGAGACGAGCGCATTTAGACTGACTGCTTAAAATTGACCAGCAATTTGAGATGGTATCGTCAGAGCTCGTTAACTGATAAAACTGCGCATCTTAGGCAGACACTTTATTATACTACTAACTTACCTTTTAAACTCCTCGAGTTCTCGCTCGGCTTCATCCATCTGGGTGAGCTTGTCAGTCTAGAAAGAGCGAGACGCAATGCAATGATCTAAGTCTACTTTGCAACCATGCTCTCGATTGTCCCGTAACGGAGAGTACATACACCGTAAACTACTGCTAATAAGCCCTGGGCTTATACAAATTCGTAAGGGGTTTGGATGGGCATATAAACGGAGGGGCTTGTATCCGAGGGGGCTTATAACCAGAATAAAAAAACACCCGTTTCGAAACGAGCTATAGCTGCACATGTTTATCGAAATAGCTTTTTTTCATGTACTGGTAATTAAGCTTTAAATCATCATAATAAAACGAATTCAAAACAAGGAAAGCTAGAGGGACGTTTATATCCGAGTGGGGGGGGGGGGGGGGTATAACCGGAGGGGCTTATAAGCGGCAGTTTAGTCTGATGTGGAGGGAACAGTGAAGGAAGACGAACGGACTTTTTAGGCTAGATAAAAAGTACACCAAAGGAGTGGGGTAAGGCTAAGAGGCAGTAGGAAGGGGAAGGAAAGGAAAACGTGCCCACACAGAATTTCATTATGCATGTTGTTATCCCGCAGCATAACAGTTCAAAGAATAAGAACGAAGGCGATAACATTCTGAAACCAATCATCTTTTATCATTTTTAAATGCGACATGATGACTGGAAAAACCTACCTCGATGTCTTCACGCGGCAAGAAAACGTCATCTGAGTGAAGAATAGGAAAATAGGTCAAACAAACGAAAACGCAGACAAATACCAAAGAGAGACAAAAGATACGTAAGATAACCATTATTGCACAGGCAGCAAAATTTCGACAACAGAATGCTAAACAACTTAATATACGCCTTGAGAATTTTCCTCCTGGTTTCCACACATTTCTTCTAGTGCAATTTGGAAAAAAAAAACTGTTCAAATATCAAAGGGTGTTTGATAATGTATGTTAAAAGCAAGCAAAGCCTTGACGAACAGTGCACCAACGATTTTCATCGTTCTCCTCTGTTATATCATGGAAACTAGCCAATGAGATAGCGAGAATTTGCCTGTTAGTGTAATGAGCAATATTTTAATTAATTCTCCATATTTACCGTCTTAACTTGCTGTTTCTCACCTAATGAGACCTTCTTCTTCTTCTTTCCCTGTTTCTTCTGGGGTAACCGGCAGCTGTTGTCACTTTTATCTTGCCCTTCTTCTTTGTGATTACACACCGGAGCAGGAGGATCAGGAGACACAGATTCCTGCCGCTTTTTCTCCGACTTTTCCTCAGACTTCCTTCGCGAGCTGAAATTATTTTCCTTGCCGTTACAATCCACTTTTGATACCTGGCGTGACACCATGACGTCTTCATGTGCATGATTTTGCTTCTTGCGTGACTTGCAGACCTCGTCTGGGACCTCCGCTTGTTTGTGCTTTTGTTCCTCTGCCTTCCTCCGCTGACCTGATTTGCCGTCTAAACGTTCTTTGACGTTGTTTGTATTTGGTATTTCGTGTTTTCGTCTCTCTTCTGACAGCTGTCTGTTTCTTAGTACATCGCTGGTACCATTGTGATGAACCCCATTGACCTTCTCACAACCATTGGAGGAGGAAGAAGCAATTTTGTTTTCAGTTAGAGTTTTAGAGGTCGTAGTCTGTTTAGCCTTCTCAGCGGCCTGAAAAGAAAGCATTAAAAAAGTCCGTCAGACAGTAACGGACAACAGTAACCAGCAAAAATCTTGGTAGTTCAAATGCAAAGTAGGGTAAGAGGTTTTGACACAGGCCTTTCTCGACGGGAAAGAAGTGCTGAAAATACGACAGTGGCGACACAGCACTACGTAAATCCATGTAGCACCTCCCATTGGTTGCTTCACTCTTATTAACAGAAATTCAGCCCGCTTTATGCGCGCGTTAGCAAGAACCAATCAGCGAGACAGACACTATGGATTCCTTATTTCCACGTCATCAAAATGGAATCTCAGACGTCTCTGTCCCTACAGCTGAGGACTGGTATGGGCACGTGACAAGGTACGTCTGTTGGCTATGGCGCATGCGCAGGAATGACTTCATGTCACACTCACCTTCTTTTGTTTTTGTCGCGCTCTTTTCTGTGCCTTTGACTTTGTAGCCAGTCTTTCTTCCTCCATCTTTTGCCCGTTAATGAACGTCAGAAGGTCATCCACTGAGCGGTGATCAACCACAGCTGCATTTGCAGACGACTTTTTCTTCTCCTCTACCGGCTGATGAGGCTGAGAAAGAAAAAAAACAACAAAAGTTTCACCACACTTGAACGAAGCAATCACTCTTTAACTTGAAAAATTACCAAAGAAAACAACAGGAGCACTTCACAGGAGAATCAGGATTTGGATGAACTAACTAAGTGGTCTCAGAACACATCACCAAAACTGGGATTCATGTTGTGGCTTCTTGTACCTTTGGTAATATTAATGAGTGAGATTACTGGGAGAAATGCTGTGTCGAACTTCCATCCACGTAGCCAAGAGGATCTTACTGCGTAATTGAAGACGTATTTTGTGGTCCTGCCGCCATATAAATAAACCAATTTCTTTCCAAATTAGGCCCACCGCTCTTCTAACAGAGCTAAATCTACAGTATACATGTACATGTCCCGACCGTGGTTTAGACCAAAATTTGAACAAACACCATACGCAGGAGGAGAATTCATGAAGTGGAAATGATGGGATAAATCAAGTTATAGTTAGCCTCCGCTGAAACTATACCAAGGTTATTCTGCAGTGAGGGTATCCTTGTCTGAAACTAAGGCTATTCTTGAAGAAGACAGAGTGTTCATAAAGCTCTAGGATACAAGACATCTGTAGTCACATCTGTTTGTCGAGAAACGCTGAAACTGCAGCGGGTAGAGGCTATCATTTTATACTTACTGAGATTTTCGGATAGAATCGATCGCACGAAAATCTCATACGGAAATTTCTTCATCCAATCACAATCGCGAAACGACTGTCCCACTCTTGGGAAAAGCGTTTCATCCAATCAGAAATCAGCTGTCAAAATGAATCGGTCAGTTCGCAACGCGTTCACGTTGTTGTTGGCGCCTCTTCAATCTTCATTCACAGAAGTTTGTAGAGTTTCCTCAAGTTTACTCCAGTTTTCTCGCAAATTAGCTATAAACCACAGACAATGGCGAAAGTTCGAACAGGTTTATCGCTTTAGGTAAACCCATTAAAAAGTACATCGAGGAACAGCAGAACAAAAAGAGTCGGGCAAAAACCCGACGAGAGTTAGCTTGCTTAGCAAATTCCTCAAACAGAAGGAAGAGGCAAGAAAAGTCTTAAAGAAGACAAATATGCCGTAAGCATTATCGACGACAAAGAATTTTACCAAGCAAGGAAATGTCTGGAAGCTCGAGGCAAACGACTTAAAAAAAGGAAAGCCAAAGGAAACGAATCAAACGCAGCTGAAGCGTTGACTGATAACGAGGTAAACATTCTGTACAAAAAATATCTACAGTAGGTTTTTGAAGAAGCGACAAAGTGCTTGCACTCAGACGGAATAAAAACATAACTTGACATTTGTTCTGCCGAATGAAGGGCAACAATCTGGTCGAGGGTGAAGGTCTTAGCAAGGATAAAATAATGGAAAGTGCTTTGTACGGTATTAACGCACTCGTTTTTTTATCAGAAAACTCACTGGTTCGCTACGCTCACTCGTTCGTTTTCTGATACGTCAACAACTCTTGCGTAAATACCGTACGCGCGCACCTTCCATGAGGTAATCTATATTTCTTGAAGAAGACAGAGTGTTTAAACAGTTCTGAGAAAAGTGACATCTGTAGTCACATCTGTTTGTCGGGAAACGCGGAAACTGCAGCGGGTAGAGGCTATTCTTGAAGAAGACAGAGTGTTTATAAACTTCTGAGAAAAGTGACATCTGCAGTCACATCTGTTTGTCGAGAAATGCTGAAACTGCAATGGGTAGAGGCTATTCTTGAAGAAGACAGTGTTCACAAAGCTCTTCGATACGTTACATTAAAAGTGAAATCTCACCTGCCGTTTGTTGAGTCGAAGTCTTAACTTGTCGCGCATCTCAGTGTAGTTATGACTGGTTGGTGCCACAGGAGGCTGAAAAATATAACCACAGGCTCATCAATCAAAAAACGTTCCACCAGGAAATGAACAAAATTCATCGACGTTGACATGCCGTGGTTCGTCATACGATCTTTCTTCTGACTAACGATTGCATGATGTCAGAATTAAAAAAAAACGCCCAGAACGAGGAAGTAAAAACAATTGCTTCCTTATAAACAAACATCTATTACTATAGGATAAGAGGTGAAATAGACCCTTTGCAGGATCCGGTCACATGGTACGGAATTAATTACGCTGGGACGCAAGTTACACAGTGGGACTTCCAAAACAAAGGAACTCGTTCCAGTCCAGCCCGACTTTCCTTTGTTTTGAAAGTCCCACTGTGTAAGTTGCGTCCCAGCGTAATTAATTCAGTACCATGTGACCGGATCCTGCAAAGGGCCTATTCACTCTAAAAGAGCGAAAGAGGAAGTAGTTAAAACAGGAAAATACAGCAGACCAAACACTAACTCTTTATGATTCGTGTCAACAATGAAGACAAACTCCTAACCAATAGATTTCCCCTGTTTGACATAAAACAATTTATACTAAATATGCCTGCTACTTACCGCAGCGTGTCCGAAGAATTCACAGTAACAACAGTCACAGTATTTGCCTCGGTCCGTCCGACCGTCCTCCGTTGATGACGAACATTGATTGACAGGTGGCGTGTCACATGAGCTGCCGTCTCCACTGCTTCGCACACTAGAGGGGGACCCGGGGGGTACATCAAGTCCCAAACCATCGATGTCTAAACAAAACAGACACATGGCAGTTAAATAACCTACCATGACAAATACAAGGGAACACACTACTTGCAAAAAAAATTTCGGATGTTTAATTCCGGACACTTTTTATCTCATTTCGGACTTATTTAGGACACTTTGCTGAAAGATAGCTACAGAAAATTTAAGCCAACAAGATACGAATTAGACTGAAACACATCTGTGAAAATGATAGTTTTACTACACCCTCAAGGTTTTACAGATACACCGACGAGAAAATAATACAAATGCTATCAAGTCATTACGTATCTTAAGCGGTGTCTCAGCTAGAGTTCGCTCAATAACGGAAACTAAGAGCTTTGGAGATATTTAAAAGTTTTGTATGGTACTGTAAATATTTCGGACGCTTAAAAATTCAAGACGGTTTTATTTTCGGACACTTTTTTTTTGTCCGTTATATTTTTGGCAAGTAATATACTCTTTTTTGTGTGAAAATTAAGCAAGGAGGGTAATTTTTAAACAAAATGCCACACCTGAAGACTGGCTTGTTCTCCGTGGAGAACAACTGCTTGCGTCATCATCATCGTCGTCGTCTTCATCATCCTCATCATCGTAATCACTGTTGCTGTCACTCAAACTGTTATCCTCATCATCAATTTCAGTACAACCATCTAAGTTGTTATGGTAACCATTATAATTGACGTGCTTGAGGCTGCTGTCCAGGAAGAAGCTATGGAGATCCGGAGGAGGGCCCTCTAACGAGCAGTGCAGGGATGTTGGGGGAGGGGGTATGATGTGGTGTGGATGAAGATGATTGCTGTGAATATGGTTGTTGTTAGGAGGGGGAGTGTGACTTGCAGGGGAGGGGTGGGTGGTGAAGTTCTTGTTTTCAGCCTTTAGTCTTGTTTCCTGATCCTTCGCACCATGAAAAGGGCACTTGCTACACTGGCAGTCGGCCATCTTACCACTTGGAGGCTGGATGGAAAAGGAATAATTCTTTTAATTTCCTTGTTCTAAAGTATAGTAGTGTGCCTAAAAACGCACATGTACAGTAAAACCTGTATTAAGTGGACACCCTTGGGACACTCACTAGTGTCCGCTGAATACAGGGTGTCCGCTCTAAGTAGGTTCTAATACATTGTGCAATGATCTTTAATTATTAACCCTTTTGTAACTCAGTGTAACACAGTGTAAGATCAAAGACTTTTCATAGCACAATGTCCAGTCAATCAGTGTACCAATCTGAAATAATCTTCTTAGCTTTAAAACGACATCCCTGAACAACGTTAAAGGAGTCTGGGTTGAGCTTTCAGAAGTAAAAAGCCCTTGAAGTGTCCGCTTATTGCAGGTTTTGTGCAGCAAAATGGCTTAATATTGGTGTCCGCGTCCGCTTAACAGAGGTGTCCACTGAATGAAGGTTTATTTTGCAGTAAATGTAGGAAGAAAATTTTGGAAGTCAAGCGTGTATGCACTTAATAGAAGGTGTCCGCTTAATACAGGTTTCACATGTACTTGTACAGGTTCCTTTTTACGTTGAAAATTTGCGATTTGACTGCATGGAGAACATTGGAGGTCCGCACACAGACTCACTTTAGACATAACACCTTTTCTAAAGCCATGTCACTCTCACTGAACAAATCCAGAAAAGAAACACAAAACAAATGGTGCAAATTCAGCAGGCAAACATATCTAGTAAATGTTTGAGCAAGCAACCGCTGACGATAATCCCGCTGGTATACGTTGGATCAATAGTGATCTAATCAGGATAAAGAATATAAAAGCGCAGACTGATACAACAATGTAGGATGATTTAAAAAATTTAGTGTACTATATTTCAGTTGGCCAAACCAGCCCTCTTTGGGTACAATGAGAATTTACGTTACTTTCAAGCTATACACCAGTTTACAACATCTTCGTAATGCATTTCTCTGCTTTTGATCGACCAGCTACATCAGTTGTCACTTACACTGTAAGACTTGAACTGTTTTGCCTTACATATCATAATGCTTGCTTGTCTGAAGTTTACACTTTCTTCTACACACACACATTAATACACACTATGCAAGGGTTTCATTAAGGGCCAGGCACAGGGCAAATTGACCAGCTGTGAGGTTGATTTTGTCTGACTGGTTTAACCATCTAGAGAAAGATTTTCTTATGAAGAAGTTCAGTTCAAAAAGGCTTGAGTGCCTGTGAGAAAACCAGTTACCCTCCTGCTGACAGTGTTAATGATACCCCTGACTATTGTCTCCTACAAGCAGCACCACAGTACACTGTACCTGCTCCGTGGTCTTTCCTCCATCCCTATACCCAGTAGTACTGCTACAAGCTGGGCAGTGACAAGCACTTCCCAGGCCATTCATCATCAGAGGAGGCGGCAGCAGCGCGGGTGGTATCCCATGGAGGTCATTACACATTAGCAGGTGAGGATTGAAGTTTGGTACTGGGTTCGTCCACTGAGCCTTACCAGCTGTGTTCTGAGTGGGTGCTGCAGAGGCATGGCTGCAGACTTTTGTGTACGAAGTCGCTGATTTGAAAGGTGGTAGCATGGGTACTGGTGAGTTCAAGGGTGACGATGGAACATTGCAGTGACCACACTGACACCTATGTCATGAGAAAAAAAAAATGACAGTAAAAGGTCAAGTATGCATATGAGCCAAGTGGCCCAGTAAAATGTACACATTCAACACTTTTTCAACAAGTTTTGAAGCTTTTTTATCGCTTTTTGTGCCCGAAATGTCAAATGCATGCATATGCTAGATTTGAACAAAACGGCTTGAATTAAAACTTAACACAAAAGTTGCTTTCAAAGCAATAACGTAGAGAAAAAATAAACATGTTATTTACTGGCCTTAGTCAGTCCGTATTGGGAAAATGTACCCTCAGTCTTGAGTATGGCCTGAGGCCATCATACTCAAGACCTCAGGAACAGTTTTTCCCAATACGGACCTCCTGGCCGGCAAATAAGATGTATATAATTATTTTGGGAAAAAACACTGCATAACACACAGCTTTGAATACATAGTGTCAAGGAGAAATCATGACTCACTTCTGAGACGCAGGATTTTTTAACACCTGCAACACAAGAGAAACAAATAATAAGGGTAATATAACTTGACACAACGAGCTTGCCAAAGTTCTAGCTGGTGGAGTAGGTGGGGGGGAGGGGAAGTTTGCTTGCAAAATTGCTTGGATGGGAAATGTTGCACAGGAACATCAGAACCTACTTGTAGATACTGTACTCAATGGGAAATTTAAAACAACGTGACCAGTTTCAATTCAATGGCTTCATACATGGGGTGTAGAAGCAGAGCAGTTGTACTGGAAGAATGAAGGTCATGGGTTTGAATCCCGATGAACCAGGACTTTTTGAGGATTTCCTTGCACAGCTTTAATTGGCAAGTAACTGAAAACATCTACTGCATTTCAAATTTTTTGCCTTTAGTTCAAACAAAGTACAGACCTGTCCTATCTTATTTTTCCACTCCACTCCTGTTGAATCATCCTCCCATTCCACTTTTGCTATTCCACTTTTTTCTCGTAGTTTTGCCTAACAATGAAAAATTACATGACACTACTACACAAGCAACTGGTATAAGTACGTGTAGTATTGTAGCAAACTGTACAAAAAGATGAGCAAACTCAACAAGAAGTGTTTTTGTTTTTTGCACTAACCTGTTTCTCTTTATACAATTTGAAAGCTCGCTCACTTTCTTTCCACGAAAACTCAATCTCCGTGAGATCGTCTGTAAAATTTAGGTACCTTTGCACAGAAATGAAAACAAAGTTATTCTTGTGGAAAGAATTGACAATCAGTATATAGAGGATACTACACGGCGGTGAGAAGATATCAATTTTATGTTTGAGTGGCAGGAACGATTTTCCAAAGATTTCCGACCACCCTTCCAAAGATTTCCGAAGAGTCTCCAAAGCTTATCCAAAGGTCACAAAAATGTTGTAGAACATTTTCCGAAAATTTCCAAAGATTACCGAAGATTGCCGAAGACTTTCGAGGAAGACCCGAAGATGTTTGGATCATACAGCAACGAATTTAAGTACAATCAAACTTGGTATCAGTGAAATCATCGATATCTTCACCAGTGAGGATATGGAAAATATGCCACCCGTGTTTACCAGTGGTGTATTTTCCAGTACAACACTCGTGTTTATATAGTAAATATGGTATATGATAAGCTTGGTGAAACAAGGTAATGCCATTATCAGCCTCTGTATGTAAACGACAAAGCAATGAAACTAAAAACTACCTAAATGGCCATTAATTGGCCTAGAAATCTCACACAAAGCAGTGGAACACACACCAGATGCAAAGTAGGGTTATTTTTATTCATACTTCTTCATATTTTTTAGACTTAGAATAGAACCATTTTCCCAAATCATTATGCTTCAATTGTTGCACAACCTGAGTACACTACTACTGCATGTACATGTATTTTTACGATAACTGCAGAAATTCTTGCGCACTCATTGGCTAATTTTTATTGTCAATAAGTGGACAGACACATGAATTTATATTTTATGTGGTGCGTCAACGAGTGAGAGCGGACAACTTGACACTTTGTTATCGTAAAAAACAAATTGTCGGCAGTTTTTAATGTGTCTGTCCTGTTATTGACGATGAACTTTGTCATAACATAACTCATGGATCCACAGCTACTTTGACAATGTTATGACGAAATTCATGATCAATAACAGGACAGACGAATGAAAAACTGACGTCAATTTGTTCAATGGAGCTAATTTTACGAGGTTGGGATACCTGTGGTGTGACACAAATTCTGAGCTCCCACACAAAAATAATATTCCTTGTATGGATATAAATCACATGTTACCTGTGAAGTAAGTTTGGGAATGTGTCTTGGTGGAAGTTCTCTCTTGCAACAGCACCCAATCTACAAAACCAACCCAAAACAAAGCGTTGTGGTAAAGCTTGTAGAACAAAGAACATCAAAAACTACCAGGACCAAACATAATCATTTGCATAGTGTACACAACGTACCTCAGCTGCGTAATAAGCCCAGGAAGATTGTTATAAACAGCTGGATCTCGATATATTTCAGTGTAAAATAAGTGTTTGTGAAGGAGGTCCCAGCTCAAACCAAACTCTCTTAGATGGTCAAAATCCTATGCAATAGACAAAACAAAGTAATGTATATTGATTTAATGTTGGCAATGTGAACAATCACACTGCCTGATATCTTCTGAGTTGCACAAACTGCGTTTAGAAAATGCTGGATAATATTTTTCTATGTCTGAGATTTGTCTCAAAGCTATCAAAAAGTGACAAAATGCATTTTAACATGGCAATTGAAGAAGTGAACTGACATCTGTAATCATACAAGACCATTAATTGGGTCACTACTAAACCCACCATCATGTATAAGAGAGGAAAGTATGCTAACAAAACATCGTCTTACCAGTTTGCTGAAAAACGGTCTAAGAATGTCAAATGCCTTTGACAGTGCTTGATATTCATCCAGTAACATAGTAAAAAATTCCTTGGCATGGTTTGGTGACAGGGGGCACGACGTCAGGTATTTAACAAGGCGTACTTTAACTTCTCGTACGTATTCCCTGTAATCAAGAAAGTTTTCTATGAGCAAACCTCTGAATTTCCAAGTGAATGATGATTGAAATGAGCTAACTTTTGCATAATATGAAATTAGTCATTTCATAGAAAAACACTGTTTTTAAAAGAAGAAAAAATTACAGTAAGCAATAACCAAAGCTTTTCTTAACTGAAAATAATAATTCTGACAATAAAAAATAACACAAAGATTTTTTTCTCTGGACTTCATGCCCAGAGCAGAAAATTTATTTCAAAGCTGTTTACCAACACTGCAAGACAATGTTGACAGATATAAGCGAACCTTTTCATGACCATTTGCTAGTCTCCTTTGCAAGTCACTGTTGCATGATGCACATGTATGCCTCCACAATTGAGATTAACACTTTCCCTGGTCAACAAATGAACCAGAATTTTTAACACAAGCTTCCATCTACATTTCTTCTGATCAACAAATCAACCAGATGTTTTAACAACCATTTAATTTGAGTTATTAGAACTAATAGTTCCATTTTTAGCGCAACACTCCCAGTTATGCAACAACTTGTTCTAGAGGTGTCAAATGATATACCGGTACATGCACCCACAAAACAGCAGAAATGCGATGGGAAGTTAGCAGATGATTGATGAACCCCTAATTTGCATAATCTGATTCAACGCAACATCTTGTAACTTGCTTAATGCAATTCACAGGTTAAATATACATGTCCTAAAAACTTCATTAAAAGATTCCCTGTTTTCAGTTTAAAAGGACCATTTAACAGCTGTTTTTGTATTCCAGACTTTTACCTTTTAATTCAAATCTTAAATTATGATCTTATAAATGTTTCGATTTTTAATTGGAATTTTACATATAGGTAATTAGGCTTTTTATCAACTATTAATTGTTCTTTACAAACTATTATGTGCTAACCTCTTTTAAATAAAGTTTGATTGATTTCAAGATTGGTTGACTCTTTAATAGAAAAGCAGGCATGCATTTGAATGGAATACTATTAAGATGACTTGTATCAATAAAAAACCATACCAAGAACAAACAACCACCTCCCCCCTCCCAAACAAACCCTACTCATGTAGGCACATGTACATACCTTGCTTGAATTTCAAGCTTTTCAAACAACTGAGCTGGGTCACTCTTTAGTAACCTAAAAAGCACAATGTGGTTGCAGTCATACAGCAAATGAATCATTATGAACAGAGGTACTGATGCTTTTCACATACTGTATGGTACACAAGTCTATCATTTGGAGATGGTTGATGACAAATACAGAGTATATACATAATCACACCCAACAGCCAGAAATCTCTCCAAATCAACAGCTGGTTGATACTCACTTTTCTACTTTGCTTTTGAGTCTGTTTTCATCTAGAGAATTCTTCACTGTTTCCTCCTCATCTAAAATGTTACCAAAAGTACAAAATATTCCCTGGTTGAAAAATAATCAATTGCACAAAGAGGGCACAATACAAAACACATTAGCACATACATGTACTGTATAAGTAGAAATAATCATACAAAAATCAATGGTAGTTCATTATACAGGTTTCAGTTTTTCTGTAAAATCATTAAATAAATTAATCAACAAAATTTACTTACAATATTTTCAACTAAACATGAGCATGTGATTATGAGAACTCTAACGTTTGTGCACCCAAGAGAATTTCAAGATCTCTCAAACTCTTTTAAGTGTTTACATTAAGGTGTGTAAACAAATGTGGTTATTTGTATGTATTTCTTTCAAAAATAATTATGGCAAGAAACTTAGGTATTGCGCTATTGTAATGATTGTCACATCCCCGGAGCAAAACACTACTTGTGGCTTTCTAATCAAGCTCCACAAAATATGACTATATTGCATTCAACACGTGTAAATATTATAATGTCACCTCTCCAACTGATTTTTTTTTTTTTCACATCAAAATAATGTAAAACAAACAAACAAGCAAAAAAAAATATAAGGCTGGCAAAAGTTATCAGCAAATAAATAAATAAGTAATTAGATAACAATGAATCATAAAGTGGCACTTTACCCGCTAAAGATGTTCCAGCTTCTCTGTAAATACATCGGACAATGTTCCGAACCTCACCCCAACAACACTGTAGACAAAAAAAAGAGGAAATTTACCATAAATTACCAAACAAAACCCCAAATGACCACTTTTCCTTTATTAGTCATCAAACCTACGATGCCAAGAAAAGTACAAAAGAAAAACTCTAAATGTTCAATACAAATCAAAGGCTCTATAAGGCAACTCATGATATTTGAAACAGACAAGTTCATAAAATACATTTGGGCAAATAGTCTTTAATTTGGGAGCAATTGTTCCACTTTAAATGCAAAAGATCAGTTCATTACTTTGGCAGCCATTTTGTTCACAACTGATGGGCAAATATCGCACCTCTCATGAAATACCAGTCCACTCTAACCTCTTTCTGGTACGGTATTGGTCATTCATACAGAAGGGGAATACAATGTAGAAAGGTCTACTTGAAAAAAAATAATCATCAAACGACTGCAGAACGCATGTGTGGACTTGTTCTTTTTCATTTTTATCTGAATTTTACAAAGTTTGACCTCTCATCATGCCTGTTACTGTCAGTTCACTAAAGAAGGAAAATGACAGTCGCAAGGATCAAATTGCCACGTTAAAGCAAAATATCAATAGGTTACAAAAGTTGCTCAGACAAACAGATGCCCCGACCACCAGCAAAGGTGGCCATTCAACTTCGAGTTTGCTTGATCTTGAGACTTCAACCTCACTTGAATTTTATGGCCAGTCTTAAGGCCAACTGAACCAATTTCAGCTGAATGTCAATAACATTACCTTCCGAAATTAATATCTGTGTAAGAGTGTGGTGCAATTTAACTTACCCGAAGCTGCTGCCTCTCCTTCTCCTTAGCCACATCAGTTATTACATCTTGCTTCACAGAACTGTAAAAGAGACATTTAACAATTTTCACAGTCTGCCTATAACCATGAAATCAGCATGTTTGGTACAACGTACATGTACAGTGTTCCTCGTGCATTTTCCATAGTACATTCTGAAAACTACCTCTCCCTGTTTGCCATGACCCATGTACAAGTAGGATTTGAAGTATTTCAAGGAAGACATTAATACAGGACAACAAGCATCCTAATAAAACCTTAAACTACATGTAGAAGCCTTAACTAGAAAATACATGTACTAACTTCTTACTAATCAAGTGCAAGGGCCATACTTGGGAATATTGGCCCAAGGTTGTGGCAGTACTGTCAAGTGCAGCGAAATCCTTACAAGAAAAACTGAGGGCCAATATTCCCCCAATATAGCTAAAGCAAGCTAGGTTAGTAAGTAGTTTACTATATAGCACTAGGCCATGCTAGTTTGGAATTTGACGGCTTTTGAAAACAAAAAACAAAAACTGACTAATGAAAATTTCAATGGAAAAGGTCTGTATGGCAGAATCCTGACCAAGAAAGAACCAATCAGAATGCTTGGATTAACCTCAAGACTACACTGCCATACAATTAGGCCTAATACCACTTGTGGCACCAAAACAACACGATGTATAATTTCCCTTTTTCCAGTGAAGTCTTGCCTGTTATTGATTGCCATTCTAGCCTACAGTCCTTAAACATTTTGCCACAGTAAAGAATGATTTGCCCTAAAACAGACTGCTACATATCCTTTAATTCAGCAATTTGACTTGGTTTACAACTTTTTAATTGCCAGTTCAAGGACCTTCAGCTGTGCTTCCTTAGCACATGTTCCTTGCAGCTGTATTTTAGTTTAGAAAACAGTCCTAAGAAAATACGCATGCTGATTGGTTAAAAATTGTGTTTCTATAACTTGATGGAAACACAAAACTAGCATGAGCTGTTGACGTGATGATGGCGTGAGCAAAGAGAATTTACATTTTGATAATAAAAGTTAACAAGTGGTTTTCCTTTTTTCGTCACGGTGTTGTCTAAAAGAAATAGAAAACGTGTCCTCCATGTTTCTAACGAGTTATAGAAACACTTGTGAAAGTTTACAAGAACTTGAAAAAGCTGTGGAAACACTCATCTGTGACTCGTGTTCCCACAGCATTTCTCGTTCTCCCAAACTTCCACTCGTGTTTCTATAACTCGATAGAAACACAGTACATGTTTTCTGTTTCTAAGTGTTATTCCTTTGTACATGTACATTCCTTAACTTTGTCAGCATTTACACAAATTCCCCTGGCTGGTGTTTGTATCCTACAAAGTATTTTTGTTAAAACATTCAAGTACTTTCGAGGACATAAACATCTGTACATTGCCTGAAAAATACATTATTATGCACCAAGACAAATTAAAATTTCCAATCTGTCTTAATTTTCAACAGAAATGCCAGTCACAATGTATTTTTACTCTTTGAGAGATGGAATTAAGAATCAACAACAAGCGCAAAACTGAGTTGAGAAAAATCAAATGTTAACTTCAATAACTTTTTTCTAAGATGGCAATGAATCCTGCAATCCTGCAATCCTGCATGATGTGTGTGTGGAAAAGGTCAACAATAATATTATAAAAGTGATTTGAGAAAGAGGGGAAAAAAAGTTATTTACCCCCTTAGGGTGGTTCCATATTGTGAGTAAATGTGACCTCAGCCTCGAAAATGCCACCCTTGGCCGCATTTTCAAGACCTTGGTCACAGTTTTTCACATATATACCGGTATACATGTATGTATGTGACCTTAAGTCAATGAAATTCCATGAACCCCAAGAGAAGGCCATCTGTACCACTAAGTTATGTGCAGCTATTAAAAATTTGCACAATATTCCTACCCTCTGTCATAGTTCTGGCAACTGCACTTTGCTAGTTGTTCACAAGGTTTGGTTGTGATTGAAAGAGTGAGATTCAAGGTTGGTGCTTGCTTCCAGTCCTGATCCTGTAAAGATACCAAGAAACAACCATAACATACAGTTAGCAAAGAAATGACAAAGCATTCCCAGCTACAGTGTACATGTAAGTGTTAAGAAGTCTTCAACACATCACTTATAATGTTAAGCTTCTTGGAGTGCACATCTTGATGTGCCAACCGAAAAAGATAATTTTCTGAATCATGTGTTTTGAAATCTTTTCTGTAAAACACTCTTCAATTTGTGCCCAATAAGACTCACTTATACAGTCACCTTAATGTTTTTAACAATATGATCTCATTAAAAATGCAAATTAGCCAGGGATCGACACTAACTTTTCAACTTGCTAGCCTAGTGGCTAGTGACAACTTAGATGTTACTAGCCAATTTTTTTTTTTACTAGCCAATAATAACAAATTACAAGCAAGACTTAAAAGCTCAACCCAAGCAAGTCACTTTAATACATGATGTTTCGTCACATCAAATCTCTTAGGCTGACAGATCACAAAGAAAGAAAAATCCAGTGATTTTCCCGAAAAGACTTTCAGGACTCTGTTTTTCTTTGAGACTTCCTTGGAAAAATATTGAGACCCCAAGACTTTATTGTAACAACTGTCAAGACTTCTTCACAGACAGGCACTGTAGAAATGTTTCAAAAGCAAAAGCTGGACAATAGTGCAAACTGCTGTTGGTGAAATTTGACTGCTAAAAGCCACTGATTTAAATGTCGAAGGAGTAGATCTTTCTCATCTAGTTACATGTATCTCTGTAGTGGTAAGTTTTGTCAGTATGCATACAACAACAAATCACCCATGCATGTGTCGTTACGCTAAATGAAATGTTATCCCTTTACAGTTCCACACAATTTTGCGTATGATTTTACCAGGAAGTTCGTGTTTTGTTCTACTAATTTATTTTGTAACAAAAAGAACATCGATGTGTGCTTTTAGAAAAGGCTGTATTGTTTGTCAAATGTTTCTTTGAACATAATAATGTGTTCAGTTACCTGTTTAGGTACAATGTACCACACAGCAAAATGAAGACAAACTTAAATTTGCATACTTGTTGGACAGCACATGGCCAGGACACCGTACGTCCACAATAAAATTCTGACTTTGTTTCCGAGAAAAGTGTTTGTGTTTGTCTTCCCTGAGGAAGACATACTGTAAGCTAGTTCGGCCAATTTCATTTTGTTTACTAGCCAAAGTGGCTGGTGGAAATTGAAACCCTACAAGCCAAAACTAAATTTCTACTAGTCTGTAGCTAGTTGGCTACCGTTAGTGTCGAGCCCTGTTAGCCATGTGGTCTACCGGGATTGCAACCACTGAAAAAAATTTTTATTATAATTTAACTATGAATAATTCAGTTTGGTGTATAGGTATGTATGGTCTATCTGACTAATAATGTAAATGTACATTTTAATGTAACTTCACTTTGTTTCTTCGAGATTGATTGCAGACTATAAAGCCATGTACACTGTAATCGTGCAGGTACATGTACATCCATGAGCACACCATGCATGGATGTTGACAATCTCTCTGATAATAATGAAAACAGGGGTATTCTGACATGCATGGGTTCAATCTGTGCTCAATCAAAAGTGAAGTATTTGCAGAGTACTAACTAAGTCATCTGCTGAGAAAGTATCAGTGTATCTGCAGTAAACTTACTGGTATTGAAGGCTCCATTGCTGCCCTACGTTCTTCCTCTTCAATGTTCCTTCTACAGTCTGGACAAACCCACAGCGGAGTCTGCCAAAGATAAAAGTTATAAATATCAGATTAGTCAATTTCCTGCAAAAAAGATAAACAATAAACTCTTTATTTGAATAGCAGAAGTTTGATAAAAAGTGAAAACAAATTGGCCAGTGTTTGTGAGTATACATGTATCATCATACAGTAAGTCTTTCTCAAACTAATTAGTAATTCATCAATTAATAATTCATTGTTTAAACAAAGGAAATCGTGACCGTGACAGTGTTTGGATATCTGATCTTAATTAGCATAGACTTTTGTGATTTTATTGCTCCGTTTTCTCCTTAGTTTTAGTTTTGATTGAGAAGATATATCAACCACTCAAGACAGTGTTTGAGCACATTTCCAAACACACTGAACTTCGTGAAAAATACTCCGCTGCGCGTTGTATTTTCAATTCTCATTTCGTTGTTTGGAAATCTGGTCAAACACCGTCTTTCGTGTTTGATATATTTCATCATTGCTAAGAGGAATGCTCCAGCTGATGTGACGGTATTTAGGATACTGATTCTGTAGCACTAACCAGAAGATACCTTACCTGTGACACAGAAGATCCATTGGATCCTTGAGTTGTGGATTTAAGCAGTTCTCCTGAAATTAAATCACCAAAGAAGAGTTTTGTGATCTGCCACTGACAGTAAATGAAAAAACATCAAGAAAGTGTGGATTGTATCTGACACGAAAAGTCCATAGATTAAGGAGAGGACAACAGTCTTGGTTCAAGTTGATAGTTTTGATTCTTATATGCAAGCACCACATGAGCCTACATTTACATGTACATGTACTGTACATGTAGTAAAATGGTTATGTTTACCTGTACCTTAGCACAAGTAATATATAAGTGTGAAACAATAGACCAAGGAGAGTCAGCATTCTAACCTTTCTTGCTTCTCTCATAGCGTTCTTTCTCACAAAGAAGACATCGTTCACTATCTATATATGGAGTCCCAGCTTTAGGTGCAAGTTCAGCTTTGAGCTGTTGGTAGAGAATGTAAAACCATCTTGAAGTAAACTGTAAAATATAGCATTATTATGCAAATTTTATTACGCAAATTTTGAAATTCTAGACTCTTGCAGATGCATTTCCTGCATTTTGAGGCCATCTTTATGTTGCTTTGTTGTTCCTAGAAGTCAACCAATTAGAAAGACAAGATAACATGTGGTATTTTAATTCTTTGTAATGAAATCGATTCATGAACGATACATCATATTTCACCATGAAAAGAAGCATAACATTTAAGTTTAAACACCGAAACGTGTCTCTTTGAATATACTTGGCTAACCTTGCAAAGAATCAATCTTCTTCGAGCTCTTTTGTTTTGATGGTGGAGCGAAATATGCCAATATTGATTGCCTTTAGGCAGCCATTATTACTCATACTTAGTCCTAGTTTCCTCTCAATTTCAGCCGAAGTGCCTGGCACATTTTTTCACTTGATATTGAAGTGATTGTTCTCACGTGTTCTTCACCTTTCATGGTCCAAAAGGCTGGGTTAACACTAGAAAGTTTTCTTTGTACCTTTCTTTTTCTTTACCTATAACATAAGACTTATTTTGCCAAATTTCGTGAAGAGAATCCTTAGCTGCAAGGAAATTATCTGGTCTTAGTTATTTGTGTACCACTACCCGGGACGGTTACAAGTGGGTAGCTCCGCTCATTGCAAGCGGGTAGATCTACCCGCTACCCGGCTATTATTGAAACCCCTGGCAAAGAGCCTCTTGGCTTGCTCTCAGGCAAAAACGTGGAGAGCTGGAATACAATGGTTTAAAGAAGCTGACGTGGCCTACACTCGAAACATGTAGACTGTTTCTTTCTTTAGTTGAGTACTATAAGATCATTTTTAGCATAAACAAACTAAACTCTGACGATCTCTTTGAATGAAACTACAGTACATGTAAATGAAAGTTTTCAGTGACTTTTGCTTCAGCTGTTGAATTTCAGTGCAATACGATATACATGAAACAAAGTAGTACATGGCCAATGTAATCAGAGCATGTTTCTTCCAAGGCTATATATAAGCCAGGGGCCTACATGTTAATGCCTATATATTCACATGACTTTTTACTGGGTTAACTTTTGGGAGGGTTAATTGATAATTTCTCTACAGAGAAGCGTGAAGTGAAAACAAAAAAAATCATGCTACAATATACATGTACAAGTAGTGGACATGAGACACAAAGCAAGAGCTTCAGTTCGTTGATGTACTAATGTCACATGAGGAACATAAGTATGGATGTAAACAAAATAGAGTAAAAGAAGCTGCACAATGGGGGGGAGAGGGTTATAACTCAAGAAGTTATAATGTTTTGAGACCTTTAAAATCTAAGTCTATTGTACTGGGGTTTTTACTGGGCAAACTGACCGGGTGTGAGGATGATTTTGCCCAACTGGTTTGACCATCTTACGTTAGAAGTTCAGTTCACATAGTTTTGCCTGCCTGTGAAAACCAGTTGCCCTGCTGCTGAAAATTTTAATGAAATCCCTGACTATATACTGTAAGTTGATTGGTGACATGCATTGTATAACAATTTGTTTTTTTCATAATCAAAGACTATTTTGAAGTTTGTTTAACAAGATAAAGTCACGAGATGTCAAAAATAATTTTGTTTAAGTAACAAAACTAACCAGCTTCAATGTAGCATCATCGACACAAGTGTGAACCTTTTGTTCTCCCTGTTGAAATGTTAGGAACAAATGCAGATGAGCAAAAGTCAATCCAAATTTCTAATATTTAAAATGGAATAATCTAAGAAACAATCAACAGGGAAATAAGAAAAGTGAAAGAATAGATTAATGAAGTCAATCATTTTGCAATCATTTTGTGACAATGGGGTAAAGCCACAACGAATGCCCCAAGACCTATTGGTGATTATTAGCCTTAACTTCCTTCTTAAGATGTAAACAATCTCTGTAAAATTCAACCTAATTCAACCTTGCAACTTGTACGTGTAAAGTCATGGACGTAAAAGCGATTTAATTTTGTTACAGAATAAAATCCGTTAAGGGTGGCTGTCACGGAATTACAGTGGTTCTGGATATAACTTTTTCGAATTTACACGAGGAGCGATTTCAAACCTTGAATGGTTATGCATTCACAGAGCACCAGTGCTAGCATTACATGATCGTTTGAAATCGTGTTTTCGACAAATTGTTATTCCTAATTACGTAGGTCATTAAACTTGAAATATCTGTTAGCATGACAAAATTAAATCAATAAAAGGTTCGGTTGTTTCAGAGAAATAAATAAATAGTCTTCTAAACAGCCTACTAAACAAGGGATTCCAGAGAATGCTTTCGTTGGATCTGTTACTTCATTCTAATTTGTAGCTACATTGTAGTTACTGATAAAGTTTGTCATACAGGTCTCTACTACACTTCGCATTGAACTGTGTACATGTCAAATCGAGAGGCGACCAAGGTTTTCGTTTCGAAAAATAAAAGGATACACTGGCACGTTACGGGCTTACATTGATCGAAAGAAGAAATCTACCTTCATGTCATAATTTGCACGACCGATGTCTAAGTGAAAAACAAACATTCCATTTTAAGGCTCAGAGTGCGAGGAAGAATGAAAACGGAAATCAAGTTTAACCATCAAAACATTAGGAACGGACACACATCAGCTGAATACTCAGCTGATCTTGCCTGCAGTTAATTTCCTGCTACAACTGCCTTTTCTCCACTTATTTGTCACTACGTACCTCTCGATTTTCAACTGAGTTTGGATCAACGACGTGAGAGTTCGTTTCAGAACTCTGCTTCGAGCGCTTCTTTCGTCGTTTGTTATTCCTCTCGTCACAACTCATAGCGACGAACAGCTGGGCCAAAGTAGTTTTCTTATTCGAAGATATATACGAGTAATTTGATTCACTCGTAACACAAGGCTTCGTCGTATCCGGCCGACAAGAAAACAAAACAGAAGAACATCAGTTCCCACACTTTCTCTCAGAAGCCACACATCAAAATGGCGCCCAAAATTCCCGGCATGCCGATCGATCTTGATTGCAAAGGATTGTGGGCATAAGTTACTGGCAGGGGATCTTGCCGATCTTTCGAGTCTTCCGATAATTTAAGGAAGTTCTTTTCGAAAATTCATCGATTGGAACGGAACTGAAGGCACTATTTCCTTTCCATTTACATTCTCCTTCTCAGTTCCAATCCTCTTTTGACGACAAATTTTAGCGCACAATTTTGAAAAAAAAAATAAATGAATGAATGAATGAATGAATGAATGAATGAATGAATGAATGAATGAATAAATTCTGAATAAATCTCAGTAACATTTATATCTGACATAGAACTCAAACTTTTCGCGAACTTTAATACAGCATTCATCCCTGAAAATGTTACTATGTGCCCCCTCCCCTCTCTCCTCCGCAGAGGTTTGATCGAACCAGGATCGGATGTTCGTTATATAAATCCGCTGTGCGAAGTAAATGCAGGCGCGCGTCACGTATCCCTGCGTCTGCACTCATATCATACAGCGGATTCTCCCCACCCAGAAAAGCCCTTTGAGCCTCTACGGAGCAGAGAGATGTACTCCCAGTTTAATATAAAGACCATTGTTTGAGCGAGAAAAGGGAGGGGGGAAAGTGGTCTACAGAGTGTCTGAGACAGGGGAATTTATTCTTACACCTCCGCACCTGCGAAGGCTAATCAAGAGAGACTCTAGATGTAAAACTGCTAAATGTGATTACTATCAACGACGAAGCTTAGAGATATGAACAACTCGAAATAACACAGTTAACACAGACATTTCAAACTTGAAGTGTTCTTTTTTTTTATTCATATGGATGCTAAATGATGCCAGGTTTCGAACAACAGGTAAGGTAAAGTTTGCATACAAGCCAAGTGGTTCATCGGGCTGGAGCTCACCCCGGTTTCTGTAACATGAAGCGACTACGAATATTTTTACTTCCTCCTGGATGAGATGTTAGTCCATCGCAGAGTTACTCCCCAGCGGAGTAAGTTCACCGGTACCCATTTATAGACCTGGGTGGAGAGAGGTACTGTGAGAGTGAAGTGTTTTGCCCGAGAACACAACACAATGTCCCCGGCAAGGGCTCGAAGCCAGACCACTCGATCCGGAGACAAGCGCACTAACCATGAGGCCACTGCGCCTCCCACAGGATATCGTGGACAAATAAAGAATGCCTACCTACCTACAAGATGAGGTGATTTTATCATTCACACGCAATTTAGAACTCACCGGTCACTATTCCATGCAATTCCGCCATAACGATCCCAAACGCGAGGGCGGTGGGGAAGGGGCTGGCAAAAAAAGAGGGGGATCATAAGAAATTAAGAAATGAATAGGGGGGTCACTAAAGAATTATGCATAGGAGGGGGGGATATATAATTTAATCATATAGAGCATACCGGTGAACACTTCCAAACAGTCCACTTACTTGCATCAACTAATAAAAAACAGTCACGATAGTGAGAGAACGACCTCACAATATTGCGCCCAGATCGGGTTTGTCCAGAGACTTTTACTACAATAGGTACTCTAGATCTGTCAATGTTAGTTTTCTTTGAATTACTCTCGCTTTCCGATGAATAAGAGCTACAAAAACGCGAAATAACGATGTCATCTTCGCTTCCACTTTCCGTGTCACGTCAAAACGGCTGTCCACATCATTGCCAGTGGTATCATCTTGCTGTACTTCGTACCGCTGAAGAGAGACATGGGTATCAAGTTAAGTACCTCACCCATTCTGATCAAGGCATATGCAGTGACCCGTCTCACCTACTCTTTACCTTTAATTGAAGGTTAGAATGACTGAGATACTTGTCGAGCTCCTGAATACTTACTTGCTGAACTTTACTTCAGTGCGACAAAGAGTGTTCCAGTCATAGTCCTCGAAGCATTTCTGTTGTCTCTGCTTGTGTTTCTCCAACCTGTCCCTTGTACGCAGGTTTTTTCCTCTCAAATGTAGTCAGACGCTGTAAATGGTCTTTAATTGGTTTTTTTTGCACATTAAATTCTGTAGAAAAAGAGGAGATTGCATCGTTATTATCTAGTTTTAAAGTTCCATCGTCAAAACATTTTTTGATATTATGACGTGGCTGATCGGGACAGTTATCAGGAGAGCGATGGCAGACATCCGTATCACTGGGAGACTCAAACACGTCTTTGTAATGGTAGTATGGTAATTTTGTTTCGTATTCCAGTGGTTGAAATGCGATTCATTGGTGGACTTATCCATTCATTTGATTTGCATTCTGTACAGGGTTGCCTATCGTTGGTTGTTTTAAGTACAATCACCTTTCAGATCTTCCATGTGCAGCTCAACCCTTTCATAATATGTGTCACGGAAGGTAAGAATGCTTCAGTTAAATGAACTAGACAAATTGAGAGCAGACAGGCGCAAAGCTGGATTAGCAAGCCTCATAAACAAGGGAAATTGGTATCCAGAAGCGAGGGAGTGTGAACTTGCAAAGCTCACCGAATATTTGAATTAGAGGCAAACTGCTATGAAGAGGAAGGACGTAGTGAAGAAGAATGCCGGGATAATTCTGAAGAAGAAGATGATGATGACGAAGAAAGAAAAGAAGTGGTGGATGATAATGAAGAATGCAATAAAAGAGATGAACAATGAAAAGAAAGAAATTTATGTTTGTTTTATTAAATTAGCTATTTTAAAATAACTTATTGAATATATTTCTTGTGTTAAAAGTAAAACTGTGGTACTTTATACTACTGCCTAAAGTGTCAAGAAGGGGGAGAGTGGGGGTGGGGGGGGGGGAGGGTGGCGGTGGGGGCATGTATCTTTCGCATAGTGTGCTGTAGGGGTCATAATATTTCTGTTTTGTTGAGAGGGGATTCAAAACGTTTTTTTTTGTTGTTTGTATGAATCTTGCCAGCCCCCACTCTCCCCCTCAGGCGATAAAAATGAATGGTCCCTAAGGGTGTTACTGATTATGGCCCATAAATCCAATATTTCACCATTAGAAACAGATTATTGTGGTAAAAATATGCTACTACTTATTACAGTTTTTATCTTTTACCACATATATTGTAATATTTTTAGGACTTTTATTCATAGGCGTACGGGCACCTTCGGACCTGGGCGGGCGGTGACCTTCTTGCCTGAAAAATTTACGCAATGCCCGAATGCAAGAGTGTTGAAATCGGGATTCAAACGAACTCAAATAGCATAAAAAACAAAAATGTTCCCAATTCCCACATCTAATGAAACTGCTATAATTCCAAAAATAGTTCTGTTCAAAGCATACGTAATCAATCAGTCATACTCTATCAACAGTCTCAATCCGAGTAAAATCTAAAACTTATTAAAAGAAAAAATTCTAAAAAAGGTAACTAACTAGAAACTTTATTTACGAGTTTTGGAAATTACGCAAACAGCATTATTTTGTAGTGTTTTCTCTCAATTGTCGTTGCCCAAATCATTAGCGTTTTGCTCGAAAAACCAGATAATTTCCGTCATAGCCACAACATTGACTGGGACTCTGCTCAGTGCTTAACCTACAGTACAAACTATTTTCAACGACTGACTCTGGAAAGCTGGTACACTAACCTAGAACAAACTTGAACGCCTCTTAACAGATGCCAACAACTACCGGCGCCTTACAAACGACTTATCCACGACGGAAATGAAACCGACAAACGGACTTCTAACAGACCGACTTAATTTGACTAACAACAGACGGACCAAAAACCGACCAATTTGACCAACAATAGACGGATCGAAACCGACCAATGACTGATGACAAACTTTACTCGAGTCTTTCAGGAGTCTTTCAGCCAATACCGTCATGGCTAAACTGACCATTCACGTTCAACGGACCAGACTTAAAACATCATCGACTGACAAACACTATTCACTTGACTCCGAAGATGACTTCCGCTCAGGTTTTCGAAACGTCACTGTCACTGTCACTGTCATTGTCATTGTCATTGTCTTTATCATTATCATTATTATAATTAATGCGACGGACAAATTAAAATGTCCGGCGCTCATTATATCCTGACAGAAGTACCATTCCTGCGTGGCCTACAACCACTTCGAAATGCACTGGTAATGAGCCTATGCACTTTGACCAAAGCCGTTTTTATTTTTTCCACACTACTACACTATTCTGTCCGATTGTTCGCGAACATAAAGTCTTCTATGCTGTAAAACAACAGTATTACGCCGCAAATTATCAAGGGCATGCAGCGGGCATAAATATTATGTCCGATTCTCCAACTATTGTGTCATGCTTGAACTGTATGCCGGGACAATCTAATATCCCTAGCTGTAACTCGTCACCGCAAGACAAGGCTGAAAAATTGGCGCTTTGCGTTTGCTTTTCTTGAGTCATGTGGCCTTTACGCCAATCACATACGGTGTATACATGTCTTACCCCGCTGACTGCGAGAATCTTTAGTTTTTTTATAGCTTCTTTAAAAAGAATCTTTCAATGGATCTTCCATCATTGTGAGTCAGATAGCCATCATCATCATTATTATCATTGCTCTTTAATTTGCATTAGCGATACGCATGAAGGCTGTCTCTTCACTAGCAATTTGTGCCACAGCACGAAAGTGGCTTCAAACCAATAATAACACACTATTATGATGAGCTATAAGAAACGTAAACACTTAAATTACTTCTTTAATTAAACATAGTTTAAGATTGTCTTTCGCAGATTTGAATATTTCCTACTTGACAATTGGCATAATGCCGCCAAACCTGCCATAACTTTCTAACTACATATCGGCCTCCAGAAGTAGATCTTGCGTCCGCAAAAAGCCGAAAAAGTCAGTTTCTTATAGCTTCATTGCACTTCAGAACGTCATTGATCAACACTTATCATTGTGTCTAATTCACAAGATAATGTGCAAATGTCTCACGTCACTGAAAATTAACTGAACGATCTACGAAAACTTTCTACAATGAAGACTTCATCTCGTTTAAACTCCATAACAGTTTGGATTTTATTCTGGGTCCATTTTAACGACCGTGAAAAAGTGAAAGGTAAGTTTAAAGGCTTAAAGCGGAAGCGAAAAGTTTAAGCAAGAAAATTGTGTCGTTGTTTTGAACTCAGTGTCGAAGAGGTAAATGTTAAGGTAAGGCTCGGTGATCAATTCAAAAAAATGGCAAAATGTTTATTCTTTTATGTTGATATGGTGTGCGTGAGGGTTTGTGCGTTTTTCTCTCGTGAAGGTCTTGTCATAGGAAATAATCAGATACAATTATTTTAAAGTTCCTCGCTTCTTAGCCATTTTTGAGTCGTCAAAGTCATGTCCAACACAGAACAACTAGCCTTAATATTTTTTGTTATACCTCTTGAAATTAAATGTAAGCAATATTGGCGAAAAAGGAGTGCAGATCGAAATTAAGTTTTGCGAACTGACATACTGTTCCATTGGCAAAACATTGCAACCAAGAACCATCAAATGCACCTGCCCCCTTAACTAAAGCTAACTGAATATAATGGGGTCGATTCGTTTATACTGCAGGTGTTGTATATGTCATGCAGATTGCATGTACTACACACATTTCATTTCTTCAAGTGATGTGTATGAACAAGAGAGGACGATTCAATTCTTTTAATTGCCCAAACTTCCAAACGATGACTCATCAAAATGGCTCTATATGACTGAGAAAGTCACGAAAGCGCGCAACGTTAATTTGCACTGAGTGCAAATTAAAAATCCGCGATAAATTGACCTGCTCACAGCTAATCCCAATGAAGTAATTTTCTTAGTCGTGTAATGAGCTTATTTATCAGCATATCACGTTGTCGGGTACCTCGTAGCCCGAGATAATATTGATATTATTAAGCGAATTGTTGTTCAGCCAACTCACGAAACGTCAGCTTGACAACAGCGCTAAGCGACGAATTTAACTTTATCATACTCAACTTGATAAATAGCCAAGTGTGTGAATATTTACTCGTGCAGGAGGTCTGATCTTCTGCAATAAAGGCAAAATAGTTAAAGATTTGGTTGGTTATCTTTCATATTAAATGATAGAAACAGCATCAACTGAAAACTCGAAAGAAAAAAAACAAAAAAAACCCGAGTTCCAGATGAGATTTGAACCCACGACCCTCCATGATTAAGCCAGACGCTGTAACAACTGAGCTACTGGAGACTCTATGGCGAGCGAGGGTAAAATGTCGGTCTTTCACTGAAACCGCATCGCGCATTGACCTGAAATATCGCTGAAACCCTGCTAGGATGATTCCCATTGGGGGTTTCCAGACTCTTGAAACTAAACCACTGTGTTAGGCAGATTACTGCTTTATGAGGTATATATATACGTGATGTACGATCGAAACTAACGACCATACGATTACTTTCCTTGCAGCTTGCAGAACTATTAACTTCGTTCACAAGCTAAGAAACAAGGCATTGCGAGGCCACGCCCTAAGTACTGTCCAAACAAAAGATTTTGACACCTGCCAGTTAAAATGCTACTTGAAGGACGACTGTGTGTCAATCAACTTTTCATCCAATGGAAAATGTGATCTCAACAGCATCGACCACACCCAGGGACCTGACGATTTGATAGAAGCAACAGACACTATATATTCTGCTATTGAAGTAAGTGTAACGTTTTTTCCAGCATAAAACACAAAAGTTTTTACAGGACTTTTTTAGCACCTGCAAGTTACCAGATACATTATATTTCTAAGATTGAATATATTTACAATAATCACGGAGTAATGGAACAATTTATCTGTGTTTATATAATAACCAAATGAATGCGCGCGCTCTGATTGGTCAATCAGCTATGGTTTATTGTGCCATTAAACTCATGGAAATTTCGCGTGTATTCTGAATTATTATATAAAAGCAATAGACCACAAGTTTCTATGGTTTAGAGGCGTAATAAACCACTTGGGATGTTGGAAGAATACTGGAAGAACTCGTAAATCACGAGCCGCAGGCGAATTCTTCTCGTGTTCTTCCAACATCCCGCGTGGTTTATCAGCCTATAAACCATAAAAACTTGTGGTCTATTGCTTAATTTACAACTGAAGTGCTGCTATGTTTATTCCTAGAATCCTTGCACCAGTTCTCCGTGTCTTGCTCAGCATCCTGACACTAAGTGTCAAGTCGGCTTTACTGACCGTGGCTACAGATGCATATGTGTTAAACAAGGTTTCACTGGTGAACGCTGTGAAAAAGGTATAGCATATATATATTTACGACGACAACAACAACAACAACAACAACAACAAAAACAACAAAAACAAAAAATCATTGTTTATTGTGGACATGGGTTAATTTAAAAGAACGCTCACAAGCCACTGCCCTGTGTTAGGAGAATTCTTTGTCTGTCATTTGTAACAAAACTGAGATGATCGAACGCTACCAACAATGTTACGCGTCTATAAGTATAATATTGTCTCCATTATGATGTCTATGATATAGATCGAAGGAGGCCAAAGTTTGACTAATAATTGGCAGCTAGTGAAACATTATTTTGTCGATGATAGGACGAATAGAATGACAGGATAGGGCAGCGAATGAGCGAGGAAGGAGTCTTGAATCGTTAGTTTGTTTTTCATCCGACTCTCTCTCTCCCCCCAACAAGCAGCTTTATTCATTGACCACATTTGTAACTGAGAATCGAATTTTAATGTTGTCATAAATGAGCTTTAAGTCGTTTAAGATGTGTTCTAATTTGACTGGAGGCCAAAGTAGGGTTCACTTCTTTCGATGTTAACTCTGGCAGTTTGGTGCTCATTTAAAAGAAAGAAATGGAAACAAAACTGCTTCCTGCTTTCGACCAAATCTCGTTCCTAGAGTGAAAAAGGTAACAAGTCCTGTCTGGTAGTAACTGTTGCGGGTGTGGCCGAGCCAAGCAATGATCGAGCTTGCGGCTTCAACCACAGGAAACATGAGCACGAGATTAACCAAGTGGATGATATTGTAATGAGAAACTACGTGTTGAACACTCCTGGAGAGATTTGAGGCCTTGTTACAAAGTTGCAAAGGCTTTTGACTGGGTGATATATTTCATTTTTATTTTGCAGCTATCAGCATCTCTATTAATATTACGTCGTTTCCTAAACCAGATAATCAGCAAACCACCCCATTTAAACGGTCAATTATTGAAGTTAATGGGAAAGACTACTGCAAAAGTGTAAGTCCATCTTATGACCTGTATAACTTAGTTAATTTAATAGACTCTTTTTGCCAAAAACAAAAAAAATAGTGCCTTTCGAGTTTTTGACGGTTTGGATCAGTTGTTGGTATTTCATAAAGTCGCTTTGGGAAGTTGCTAATTTGATTCAAAAAGATGGCGGGTGCTTGCATTTATTTCGTTTTTAACTGACAATTATTCGACCTTTGAGGGAGGTGATGATTGTGGGGTAAGGGACTTGATCATCATCATCGGACTTGAAACAAAACCTTTACTGAGCTCAATTTGGTAACAGAAAGAGGGTTACGAAATACCTGATCCTCTGTGTTCACTTTTTCACAGAGTTGTGTGTTGTTTCCTTTTGTCTCTGGCCATACAATGAACTAAATGTTTCCCCATCAGTAACACGATTCAGGGGTCTCAGAGCGTATTTATTCAAACCCATCCACGCCCAACCTTCCCGATTGTCTCAGGTCAATCTCTCCATCACATCCGGCCGATCTAGGCTAAAACTATCTCTTTATAAATTCTTACAGGGGAGAGGTCACAACATCGTAACAGTTTATCCCAATGGTTCTATACACGCAAGCAAGCGCTTTGACACATACGGAGAAACGGATGAGGTCGCTGAAATGAAAGCATTTATCGAAAGCCTACCGGATAATTTTATAGTACTTATCACAGTGTGGGATTCCACGAATCCCGGTACAATGCAGCAGATAGAAGGAGTGGAGAGTGCTCTGTCCAGCCTTGGAGCTGTAACACCTGTGGTGCCGCTTGTGAGAGAGGCGTGGCTGCTTGTTGGACACAAAGGCCCTGAAAAGCCGGCGTGGATTCAGCAGCGACATGGTGCACGAAACGAGGGACCAGTCACGCTTTGGACCGAGATTGCATTGTAAGTCAATTCACGGAACTCTCAGTTTTTCAAAGCAGAATTTAGCTAATCCTCGATAAGAATGTACTGTGAAATAATCATTAGCATTTGTAATCATTTGTATTTCAATACTGTTAATATAGCGCATGTGTTTTCGGCAGTTTTTTTCGGCATAGATAATAAACTCTGTCTCGAATTGTATCTAATGCCGTGATCAACTGATATGAAGTTGACATAGTTAGTTTTTTATGTTGTAGTGAACATGGACGTTGCAGCACCGAAAACGTGTTTTCTTAGTGCAGCAAAGTAACAGAATATGAATAAAATATGTTAGTATGTAAGGCAATCGCCTATCCAGCAACCCATACACCATCTCAACACTACTACAACATTTTCTAAAACGATGAGTTGAGGCACTGTTGTTTTGCTTTCTTCGCTGTTTCTAGCCAAGGCATTTGTTTGAAGAAATATGTAGGTTCGGGATACCGATAGCCTTAATTATTGAAGGTAGCTTAGCGCAAGTGTTATATATCTCCATGACAACAAACTGAGTAATAATAATAAACTGAACTGAGAAACTAACGAATACTCTCTCTGTTTCCTTCGGTAAATAAGAATTGTTGTCTCTATATAGTTTGAACGTTCAGCGTCAATCAAAGCTATACTTCATGAACGTGTAAGAAAAAAATACTCCAGCTAAGTTCTTAGTCTTTAACAACTGGCGGTTTATATTTGTCAGTGAAACTACGCGGAGATAATGGTGCTAGTATTTTTAACAAATCCTCGAACTAGATCATCTTATTATTACGTTATTTGTAATTATGTTTTTGTGCGTTAGCTTTTTCTAATTTATTATGTTTTCTGATGTTTCCTTGCTTTTATGATTTTACAGACTTACTAGGTTGATATAGCTTTTACATTGTTTCATTATCATAGGCGTAGCCAAGAATGCTTTTTAAAATTCAGTTTTATATATGTACAATTATAAAAGTTACTAATTGTAGTTGTAATAGTGCAGATAGTTTGCTAAGGCTCCTTTTGATAATAGATTGAGCTCTGAGTCTGACAGAGTTTAGGGAGCTTTAGCAAACCACGACGACGAAGGCAATGTCAGCAAATAAAGGGTTTAATGAGAAAAACAATAGCTGTGCCCGTGCGTCCTAAATCTTTGTACATTTCTTAGCCGTCCTCTGCAAAACAAGAACGTGAAATGACCAAGTTCTGCGTTGCCTGAGGAACGCCATCGACGGCGGCTAATTTTTTTTTCCGTTTGGAACTGAGCGCTGTCATTGCATATTTAGCCTGAACACGTCAGCTAGAGCCATTGGCCTACTGAACAGACTGATTAAGAAAATCGCGAACTTCGCTGGTAAAACTGAATATAAATTCCTTTTCGACTAGGTGTCGTCCGCGGCGTCACCGTCGTCGTTGCTTAAGCTCCCTGGTATAGCTTTACCACCACCACCACCATCATCATCATCATCATTGCTCTTTGCGCCCGCGATGCGCATAAAGGCTGCATCGTCAGTAGCAATGGTAAATTATTCATAATTGTGTTAGTGATAATTGAAATCCTTGTGAGAATTACGTATTTAATCAGAGAAGTAGCGTGAAAGTGGTTCAAAAGGAATAATTGCCCTCTGTTATGATAAGCTAGGAGAAACGTAAACAACTTTAATTACTTGTTTAATTAAACCTAGTTTAAGATTGTACTTTGCACACATAAATATTTGTTCCATGACTACTGGCTAAATGCCAAACCTGCCACAACTCCTCAACAGCTTATGTGTGCCCATATGTACTTCTTGCGTTCGCAAAAAGGCCAAAAAGGTCAGTTCCTTACAGCTTCGTTCAATGTGCTACAGATCGTCAGTTATCGACACTTACGTCTAACCGACAAGGCACCATACAAAACACGTCCACCATTAGCTATCATTAATTAGCTGAACGAGATAAGATACGTTTTCCACAATGAAGGCTGCGTCTCTTTTAAACTCCACAACTGTTTGGATTTTATTCTGGGTCTACTTCAAGGATAGAGAAAGAGTGAAAGGTGAGTATTTTTAGTGGACGTAGAAAATTTTAAACAAGAAAAGTGTGTCGCTGTTTTTAACTGACAGAAACCCGTCGAAAAGGTTCGTGTTTGGGTTAGACTCACTACTGAGTTGACAAAAAAAGAGAAAAGAAAAAAAACACGGCAAAATATTTATCATCTATGTTCATATAGTGTATGTGGAAGCAAAAACAAAAAATGATCAGGATGATAATCTCTTGGTGAAAGTTTGTGCGTTTTTCTCAGTTCCCTGTAGGTCTTGCAATGGGAAATAATGAGATATAAGTATTTTAAAGTTCTGACGCTCTAGCTGGTTGTATTCGAGTCGTTGGAAAGAGACGTTCAACACAGAACAACTAGCCTTAAACATTACTGATCAAATATTTCTTGTGACACCTCTTGAAATTAAACAAGCACAGATCGAAATAAAGTTTTGCAAACGGACAGTTTTATCGGCAAAACATTGCAACCACAGACCAGGACACCTGCTAAGTGACTAATTACCATAAGGTCGATTCGTTTATACTGCAGGTGTTGAATATGTCAGGCAGATTGTATGCACGACATATTTTTGAACTGAAATTTCCTCAAGTGATGTGTATGAACGAGACAGGACAATTAAGCTAGGGAACGTTTTCCAATTCCCTGTGGTAATTTCAGGGATCTGTTTGATCAGCCTCAAATATTTATGTGTGCAAAGTACAATCCAGGGAGCGGGAAGAACAGAGTCCCCGGAAATGAGCTCGTTTCCGGGGACTCTGTACTTCCCGCCCTCTGGGAACGAGACTGCTATCTGATTAGTAATCTTAGGAATGCGAGTGGAATTAAGTATTTTACACTGAGTAGTGTAAAGCCTTTTGCTCGAGCTTCCATACGATTACTCATTTATTATATGCCTGAGAAAGTTACGAAAGCGCGCGCGCTAATTTGTACTGCAGTGCAAATTAAAAACAACGACAAATTGGCCTGTTCTCAGCTTCAGCCAGTCACAATGAAGTAATTTTCTCAGTCATATATTAAATTTATTGATATATCACGTTGTCAGTTACCTCGTAACCCAAGGCAGCATTGATGTTTTACACGAATTAGCTCGAATTGTTGTTTAGTCAACTTACGAAACGTCCGCTTCACAAGCGCACTACGGCGGCCAATTTAGCTTGATCTACTCGCAAACCGCGATATTTTCTTCCTTCGAAACCCCAGGCCGCTTTCGTTATTTCCTAAAAACTGATCACTATTTAACAAATTCTTTCGGAGGTGTTAGCTCAATAATCGAGAATTTCTGCAGTTATCGTAAAATACAAAATGGCCAGGTTCTGCAAGACAGTCACTACTCTGTGGTCCTGAGCTTGTTTTGATTCGTCTTCTGCTCACTTAAGGGATCTGAATGTCACGTGTCTTGTCAGACTCTCGAAACTAAACCACCGTATTGGTCAGAATACCGCACACGATCAAAAGTAACGACCATACGATTACTCTCCTTGCAGCTTGCAGAACTATTAACTTCGTTCACAAGCTAACAAACAAGGCATTGCGAGGCCACGCCCTAAGTACTGTCCAAACAAAAGATTTTGACACCTGTCAGTTAAAATGCTACTTGATTGACGACTGTGTGTCAATCAACTTTTCATCCAATGGAAAATGTGATCCCAGAAGACTCGACCACGCCCAGAGACCTGACGGTTTGATAGAAGCGACAGACACTATATATTCTTCTATTGAGGTAAGTGTAACTTTTTTGCCAGCATAAAGCACAAAAGTTTTACAAGACCTCCTTAGTAACTGCAAGTTGCCAGACACATTTCTAAGATTAAACATATCTGGTTGCTGAGCTCTTTAGCTACATGTAGTTATAAACCAACAACGTTAATCGAACTAGCTAGGTTCTAGCCACTCGCATACATTTAAATATACATCTGTAAACTGATATATTGTAAAGGTAAATTTTCGTTTACGATCTCAGTGAATGATTTCGCAAACGAGCAACCATCTGATTATAGTTTCTAGTATAGACACACTAAACTTGTACGTTTGTAAACGCTGACGTCACGACGCATTGCCAGCGCATTTTTTAATTTCTTTAATGCCAGTCTTGTACCTAGGTGGACTCGTGTGATATCGGATATTATCTAGACCATTTCAGATTTCTTTATTGAGATCATGAATGTTTGGTCCGGTGTGAACCTCCAGACTCGTGTGGACGAAAACATTTGTATCCGTTTACAGACAAAGTATACATGTGGACATAACGTTAGAAGTCGCTAATTGATTAGTTACTGCTATGTTTATTCGTAGAATCCTTGCGCCAGTTCTCCGTGTCTTGCTCAGCATCCTGACACTAAGTGTCAAGCCGGCTTTACTGACCGTGGCTACAGATGCATATGTGTTAAACAAGGTTTCACTGGTGAGCACTGTGAGAAAGGTATGGCATATCTACAACTACAACGACAACAACAACAACAACAGCAACAAAATTCTTGTTTATTGTGGACATGGCTCAATTTAAACGAATGCTTAAAAGCCACTGCCCCATGTTACGAAAACTCTCTGTCGGTCATGCGTAACAAAATTGAGATGATTGAATGCTAACAACAATGTTTGTTCTTATTTTTATGCATCTATGAGTATGATCATTGTATTAATTATCCTGTCTATGATATAAATCACACAAAGCTATTTCAGTTTAACTGCAGAAGGGGCACTAGTATACGATCAATACTTCAGAAGTTTCACTAATACCGGTAATTAGAAAAGTCAGGAGTGACCAATTGGGTCCCTCTTTAAAAGGTCACCATGCCCGGCCACATCTACTAAACTTTCAACAGCTGGTGAAACAGATTGTCGGAGACTCGGATAAGACGAGTAGAAGGAGGTCAATGGAGCGATGAAAAGGACTCTCTTCTCTCTTCATTCGTTGGTTTGTCCTCTACCCAACCCTTTCCTCAAACAAGCAGCTTTTTTGCACATATTTAAGTCGTTTCAGCTAATCGAAATTTTGATATTTTAATTTGATTAGAGGCTAAAGTTGGGTTCAGAAGTCATTCTCCTTATGCTGTAGTCTTAGCCGGGAAAGACACTAGCTTAAATAGTTGCACCTGAAATGTAGGGAAAAAATGGTTTCTAAACTTCACTCATTGCAATACATTTCTTTCGATGTTAGCTCTGGGAGTTTGCTGGCTCATACCTCACCACGATAGAGACCATCAAGTTGTGATACGAGAAAGAGTCAGTTTACCAATCAGAAAAAAAGTGCGCGCGTGTCGGCCAGTGCCATTTTGGCGCGAAAGAAATTAACCTTAGCAGCCGTCGTCACTAATGCTATAGTAGCGAAAACGAAAAAAGAAGTTCTTGAAAGTTTGTGTTGCTCAAACGGTTATAATCACGAAATGGCTTGCCTAACCCTCTTCACAAAAGTAACTCGAAATAATGCTTTAATTTAATATGTTACTCATTTGAAGAAAGAAATTCAAAAAAGCTGCTTCCTGCTTTCGGCCAAATCTCGTTCTCCAACTTAAAAAGTTGGACTTAAAAAGTCTTTCCGCGTGGTAATTTTCTCTATAGGAAGAGGGCAAGCCAAGCAATGATCGAGCTTGCGGCTTCACCCACAGCCTGGAAACATGAGCACGAGATTAACCAACTGGATGATATTGTAAGGAGAATCTACGTGTTACACACTCCTGAAGAGATTTGAGGTCTTACTACTAAAGTTCCAAGTTCCTATGTGATTTAATTTTTAATTTGCAGCTATCAGCATCTCTATTTTTATTGTCTTGTGCAAAACCAGATGATCTGAAAACCACTCCATTTGTACAGTCAATTATTAAAGTCAATGGGATAGACTACTGCAAAAAGGCAAGTTCACTTTGATGAATTTTAGGTGACCTTATGACCTGTATAACTGAATTAATCCAACAGAATCTTTTACCAAACGTTTAGACTTACGCTCGGAGTTCTTAGGATCTTTTTGGCAATTTCGTAAAGTACGTTTTGGAAGTTTGTTTTGTTTTGCTGGTATGATTCAGAGAGTTGAAGACAGTTTGCATCTATTTCCTTTTTATCTATTGATTCAACCTTCGAGGGAGGTGTTAGGGGTTGATAATGGTGGGGGAAGGGGTGATCATTATCAATTAAACCTTAAACCTAATCTTGAAATTAAACGGGCTTTTGTGCGTTCAACTGAGAAACAAAAACAGGGCTATGAAATGCCTGATCCTCTCTGTCCACTTCTTCGTAATTTTCATAGACTTCTCTGTTGTTTCTCTGAGGATCCAATGAACTCAAAAGTTTCATATTGGTGACACGAGTTAGCGATCTCTCTGTTTTTCCTCTGTTGTGCGCAGTACCGGTATTTATCCAAACCCATCCTCGTCCACTCTACCCATGCCAATCACCTGTTCAATCTCTCCATCAAGTCGAGATAAAGCTTCTGTCAAGGTAACAGAAATAATCAAGGCTAAAACTATTTCCTAATCAATTCTTATAGAGCAGAGGTCACAATATCGTGACAGTTTATCTCAATGGCAGTATACACGCAACCAAGGGCTTCGACACATTCGGCAGTAAACCGACACAAGGCTTCTAAAATGAAAACGTTTATCGAAGGCCTTCCGGATAACTTGATCGTACTTATTGGAGTGTGGGATTCCACGAATCCTGAGAGGATAGAGCTGATAAAAGGATGGAAGAGTGCTCTGTCCAGCCTTGGAGCTGTAGCACCTGCGGTGCCGCTTCGGAGAGAGCCGTGGCTGCTTGTTGGACACAAGGGCCCTGAAAAGCCGGCGTGGATTCAGCAGCGACATGGTGCACGGAACATGGGACCAATCAGGCACGCTTTGAACCGAGATTGCATTGTAAGTCAGGGCACGAAACTCTCCGTTTTTCAAAGCAGAATTCGATAAGCACCTGTTGTAACTTTGTAGCTTGTCTGTTTTAGGGATTTGCAATGTTGTACACGGCTTTTCGCACAGTTTTTCCGGCATAGATTATATAGTGAAACCTGTATTAAGCGGACACCCTCTAGAAAGTGCGGTGGACACCAGTTTGAGTCCCTAAATTGTCTTTCCATATTTACTGTAAAATAAACCTGCATTCAGCGGACACCTCTGTTAAGCGGACGCGGACACCAATATTAAGCCATTTTGTTGCACAAAACCTGCAATAAGCGGACACTTCAAGGGCTTTTTACTTCTAAAAGCTCAGCTCGGACTACTTAAACATTGTTCAGCGATGTCGTTTTAAAGCTAAATGATTACTCCAGATTGATGTATTGACTGACTGGACATTGTGCTATGACCAGTCTCTGTTCTTACACTGTGTTGCACTGCACTGTGTTACAAAAGGTTAATAATTAACTATTATTGCTGAACCGTGATAAGTTAATAAAGATGGTGAATTTTAAGCTCGGTAATGAAATGTGAGGGTGAATTAATCAACATGACACGAGCGTGGGACAAAGAAAAATTCTGAGTCCCCGACAGGAATCGAACCCATGACCTCCCGAACAATGGACGGGCGCTCTATCCACTGAGCTACGAGAATTCATGGAGAGCAAGGTCATTTAACTGAGTTCATATATGACAGGTGTCCTGCATACTGCTAGGATCAACACTATCGAAGTCATCGTGAGTAGTGATAAGTTAATAAAGATGGTGAATTTTAAGTTCGGTAATGAGGAATTACCATTTTCCACATGAGTTCTCGTAGCTCAGTGGATAGAACGCCCGTCCGGTGTTCGGGAGGTCATGGGTTCGATTCCTGTCGGGGACTCAGAATTTTTCTTTGTCCCGCGCTCGTGTCATGTTGATTAATCCACCTTCATATTGCTGAACCTGTTTAGAGCGGACACCCTTCAGGGACCGTTCATTTTTTATCAGGTAGGGGGAGGCTGGTGGGATTTGGGGGGGGTGCCATGCGAAAAAAAATGGCTTTCGAGGGAGGGCCATCCCAAAAAAATAATGGAAAAAGGGGGGGTCACGTGAAATATTTTAGTAAAACTTTAAAATGGCATAATGTTTGAATATCAAAAAAATTGCTATAGAATAAACATAGAAGGCAGGATACAAATTTATTACAAACTTTCCTTCTGCTTTAAAAAAACGTTTGGCGGCAAAAAGCATTTGTAGTTACTGAAAAGAAGTATTTAACACTGTTATTTTCGAATGCAACTTTCACTGGCACTCATCTTCATCTTCGCTGTCGTCGAGTTCTTCGTCGCCGCTTGTGCTGCTATGGGAGTCTCTTTCACCGATGATGCAAGAAGCAGCAATGCTTTCCGTCAGAGTGTACTCTTCAGGGTACATGAAGGTGTAAACATAATCTCTGACTTCCTGCTCAAAGTTGGTGGTGATTCTGCTTCTTGCAGCATTGGTGAAATAATTCCCTTCCAAGAGCTGTGCGACGACGTGGCAACATCCTCAACTTTAATACACTCTTCCGGGACGGCCGTTCTAGGAGGGTACACAAGGCATTGTGGAAGATCATTTCTTAGCGGGTTTCCAACACAGATTCCATAAACTCGTTGGACGTTGTTTTCAGTCCGCTTCTTCTTTCTTTCATTTGACTTTCTGCGGTTTCTTTTTTCCCTCTCCTTTTGTTGATGTGCTGTTTGAGTATGCCCTTGAACATGCTGTTATAATTGCTCTTATTTTCTAGTGCTTCCATGTCCTACGTAACCTCCGTCAACTTAGCTTCTATACATTTGATCTGTTTTACATTAAAACTGTGGGCATTCATCAATTCAGATGAGGGAGATGCCAATGAGAGGCCAAATGCCACACGCTCAGGGCGAGCCATAACTAGGAGATCCGAAATTGACTTCTCTTTCTTTTGATTTGTTTTTCAAACAACAGCTCTCTGTAGTATAGGGATTGTAAATATTGTCTTCACAGTGAGCACAAAACGTGAAGTAGGGGGATAATAGAGAAATATTAAAAAAGTTGAAATCTAAATATTGTTTGTTCAATTTTTTTTTTTTTGGGGGGGGGGGGTCATCCCAAAAAATGACCGCTATAAGAGGGGGGCCATGTGAAAAAATTGGTAAGCTGAGGGGGGTCATGCGATTTTTAAATGGTGCTTCCCAAATCCCACCAGCCCCCCCTCCCTCATAAAAAATGAACGGTCCCTTATTAAGCGAGAACTAGTGAGTGTCCCAAGGGTCTCCCTTTAATACAGATTTCACTGTAGACATATAAATATGTCCGTCTCGAATTATAAATAACCACTTTCAAATCTATTGATATGTTGTATGAAATTAACCTTTTATTCATTATTTACTTCGTGGTGGAAATGAATCACGCAGTACCAGAAACGTGTTTCCTTTAGAAGATCTTCAAGATCTTCAAGATCCTACACTGAATGTAGCACAATATTAACTGCAGTTTATGTAGCAAATTAACAGAATTTGAATAAAATATGTTAGTTTTAAAGCGCAATCATCTTTCCAACAACCGGTTCCCTTACTCCACCTTCGCACCACTACAAAAATTTGTAAAACTAGTTGAGGCACTTTTGTTTCGTTACCTTCTTTATTTCTAACAAAGGCATCTGCGTGATCATAAATGCAAGTTTGGGGATAGTCTCAACTATTTTGCAAGTAGGTTAAGGTGGCTTGCTGGCGCAAGTGTTACATATCTCCATGACAACAAACTGAAGTGACAAACTAACGAATACTCACCCTGTTTCCGTCGGTAAATAATAATTGTTGTCAAGGCGGAAATGCAGAGATGATCTCGTAAATTGTTTTTTAATATCTCTAGTATGATGTCTGAAAATGTTAGTTTGATTTGGCAATGACTGATCTCCGTTAAAGGTTCTTTAAACTGCATTGTACTTCTCTAAAAACACATTTTATCGATCACTCTTTTCTTTACAGGCTTAGTAAGGTAGTTAGTTTTACTTTCGGATGAGGAGCCATTTTAAAGTCGGTATTCTTCTTCTTCTTCTTCTTATTATTATTGTTATTATTTATTATTATCTTTTAGCTTATAAACCTCATCGGCTATAAGCTTTAGATACCGAACAGCCATTAAAATTCAGTCAGTTCTCGTGGACAGGATCTTGATTTAAAAAAAAAAAAAAAAAACGTCAGTGAACAGAGTTTTGCTAGTAGTACGAGGAAAAAAGAGAATGTTCGGGTTTCATAACAAGCCGATTTTCTTTAAAAAACTAAACCCAAAGTAATTACCCAACCAATCACAAAGCACACAATGGACACAGACAATCCAAAGAACCAATCAAAACTTGAAGCAAGTGCATGTAGCTGACGCGAAGGGCGGGAAACACGCGAGCGCAACGCTAGTTTTACTTCAGACTGGATGACAAAGTGGTGCGAATGTTTGAAGCCAATCGTTTAGCGTTATCATTCAAAACCAAAGCAAATGCGAATGTACTTGGACAGTCAAGTGAAAACCACTCTATATCGATAGTTATTTAACATATGATTTGTATCATATTCAGGGTGGTCTCTTCAAAGTAGTGGTTAAAGTAAATACTGGACTCAAACCTGATCTCAAATGAGCCGCACGAACCAATTAAAACTCTAAGATAAATTTTCTCTTTAATCCAGGTTATGGAAGACAAAACTACAGAAAGGAATCCGCCATAGTGTGGAGATAGATGAAGCAGTTTATCCGTTCCGTTGTAGTTACTCCCTTTTATGCGCTGTTAATAGTTTTCTTTTCCAAACTTGAGGGCCATTACGTGATCTTCATCAGCACCCCACCTCTGTCCCACCCGCTTTAAGATCTGCCGCATGGACCTGAACTTATATCACACGCCCTTTCAAGGGGGATTTAATCAGAAGTTTTCAATATAACACACTAAACACCTATCCGATATCATAACGGAAAGCTGAAGTGAAGTTTGCACGCAAAACACTTTAAGTACATACTAGTTAAATCTAGAACCCCTGCCCTGTCACGTTATATGCAGTTTTGCTTTAACATCCTTTATTTCTGAGTTCTCGTACGTCAAATCGATCCATAGAAAAAACTTAGCCCCAAAAAGTTCTGTATGGTCATAAAAAGAAGAGCATTTGGTATAACAATAGATAGATGTATGCTGAAATAAGAATATAAGAGTTTATTGGCCTAGGAAGATTATACTGCGGCCGGATGGGAATCATGGCAGAGTACAACCGCAAGGATTGTGGAGGAATAAAACGGTATAAACCTACTCAAACGTTAGCTTTCCCCCACTAAGACAATATTAAAAGAATTGGGACTGAGTGAATTTAGGTTAAGCCATGTTTTGCACCATATTATGGATACGGTACAATAGCGCACTGCGTTATATCATGTCCCCTAGAGTTGATAATATTGTTTGAAAGTTCAGCGTCAATCAAAGCTATACTGCATGAATCTGAAAGAAAAAAAAACACTAAGTGCATTCTGGGTTCTTGGACGCCTGCTGCGTTCTTAGTCTTGAACTACTGGCAGTTTATATTTGACAGTGGAACTACGCAGAAAATGGTGCTTTAATTTTCAACAAATTTTCGAATTACATCTTATTATTTCGCTATTTGTAATTATTTTGTACTAAAGCCCTCTCTATATTTTATTTCTTTTCTTCGCTCTCATAATTTTATTTACTTACAAGGTTAACTAGATTTAACATGGTTTTATTATCTCATTCGTAGCTTGCAATGCTTCATAAATCAGTTTTAAATATTTAAAAAAATGTAATAGTTAATTCTGAGCTTGTAGTAGTCTAGTTTGCCAAGGCTGCTTTGAAAACAGAGGCAGCTCTGATACTGACTTGGCTACCCAAGCTCCAGATCTAAGTCTCTTGCTTGGCTTATATAAATAATTAAACGTGTCTATACTTATCATTGGATGTTTAAGTTTCGTGCGCGAAAACTAGAGTGCACTGGGCAAACTGGGCCTCAGCAGGGCAACACGTAGAAACTTTCCTTGCCTTCTGTTAGAATTTGCAAATTATACTTGCTCATGATTTGTTTGACCTGTCGGGATACGCTATAAGCTACTTAGTCATTACTGACCGGGAGTTTGAAATTTTAAAACATTTAGTCTCCAGTTTTGTACAGGCGAATTTGAAAAATCATCTCGGCTTTACCATACCTCGCTGGCCACATCCCTTGAAAACAAATGGGAGAAAGCATGCAGTTTAAACTTTCCTTTTCCTGTTATGTATGTTCAGTTTCGTACGAACAGCTGGGCCCCAGCTGGGCTACACGTGCAAACTTTGCTTGAGTAATGCCAGAATTTGTAAATTATACTTGCATAGGATCTGTTTGACCTATCCGGATACTCTTTACTTAGTCAATACTGACTGGGAGTTTGAAATTTTGAAAGACACTCTCGTGTTTTGTGCAGGCGAATAATGAACTCGGCTGTACCTTACCTCGCTGAATATCCCTTGAAAACAAATGGGAGGGAGTATAGTAAATTTGAAAGTAAATTTATGAAATCGATCCCTCATGAACGGAAAAAGTTGGAAGTGACTGAAAGTGAAGCTGTTGTAAGTTTTGCCTCATGGCTACCCACTCGTAAGCATTAGGTCATGTTGAAAAGTCCATGATAGTACAGCCATTTAAATTCACTTATTTGAAATAGATCAGGGCTGGTTAATTGACTGGCCACAAACTTAGTTTAGATGAAGATGGCTGAAGAAAGGACTGACACTCAAAACGTCAGCAGTCGATGTGCCATATCGAACAAAATAACTGTTTTCACTTTCCCACCCACGCAGCATAACAGTATTCTAAGAAGGTCATCTCTTGAGCAGTTTGAAAAATAAACTGCTAATCAATAACAGAACAAGCCTAAAAGAGAAGACTAGTGCTTAATCAGTTTAACTTGAATTGAAAATACTCCTTCTTTTGTAAGCCGTTGGTAATAAATCTTTAGTAAACCTTGGACCGAGTAATCCTAGCATGCGGTTTACCAAAGCTAACAGGGAGTATGAACAGCGAGAAAAACAAGCCTGTGCATGTTGCGCATGCGCATGACACTTTCTTTCTTATAGTTTCTTTCTTCAAAGAAGACAAAGGTAATTTCTCGCTGACAGTTTTCAATAGTTGTTATATCCACCCGAAGCAATTAAGTTCCCCCTTAAAGCAGTTTCTTTGTTCGGTCAATTTTACACTGCATTTAAATTCTCTCCGCAGGCAAAGTTTAAGTTAGGCTTGCGTCTCCTCTTCAGATTGTCAATTAATTATGTTGTAGGTAATCTTCTCCTAAGACACGTCATGATATCGCTGTATGTCAAACAGTTAAGTCAAACTCCAGCTTTCAGCTCCCGAAAAGTTCATAAAGGATTCTCCCCTCCAAATTCGCGTGTTTACAAGCGCAAGATTTCACATCTTCCACGGTTCTAAGATTTACCAAGAACTAAACTTGTGTTGCAACTTAAGCCGAATAATGTCTCCATTAGCACTTATATTGAGCGCATTAAACACAAAACAATGTCAAAATAGTGCCAGAAATTTTTCTTTATTTTTCTTTCCCCATTCTTCAATATATATAGTTCACCCAGCTTTGAACCATGAAATAAGGTAATACCACTAACTATTTTCCTTATAATACAAAGAATGATTTTAGCTGAGAAAAAGACCGGAATTAAAAGACAATATGTGCGATCGTTAAACTTACATAAACAAATGCAATTTGCGGTTTTCAAGTTGTGTTCATGAATTAATATCACTCGTCCGCACGCAACACAAACTTGCGTTGTTGATTTCAAGATCTAAACATGAAAATGGATCTTATTTTCCCCCCTTTTTCTTGTTTGACTTTCTCATACATAGGAATGAGTGGAAAGTTTTTTTCTGGATAAACTAGGACCCGAGAATAACTTTGTAAGATACTAAATACATAAAATTAAATTATCATAATCCAGACGTTATATATAAATTATGTTCTTGTCCTTAATTCATGTCTTTGTTCTATTTTTTATAGTCTATTTAATGCGGAGGAGAAAGTAAACTCTGCACGTCGAAGCTTCTTCTTCGTCCTGATTCGTGTTCAGACGAACACTGTTCGATCGAAACGCAGTCGATCTCTCTGTCTCTGATTTCATCACGCTCGCGTTCTTCGTATCTCGGCGGAGTTGTCTCCCTTTGGGCGATCGTGCTCGGCTTTGCTTCTTCGCTGAAAAAGGCGAAGTAACGGTGAGGATCGGCCAGAAGTCGCTCGGATTTCAAATCCAACTTTAGACACGGCTTCCCAGCTCTTCTCCGGCGATAGTCTCCGTGCAAGAAGTCTTCGTAATACATGGGGCAAATCGTCCAGAAATGTCCCTTTCCATTTGGACTTCGACCAGCCTTGATGAAGCAATCGTTTAGCGACAGATTGTGTCGAATGCTGTTCCTCCAACCACTACCTTTGGTCCTGAAGTACGGATAGCGTGTTAGGATGTAACTGTAAATGTCGCTTAGCACAAGCTTCTTCTCCGGAGAGCTGAGGATGGCTTCCGCGATGAGCCCAATGTAGGATTGACTTGGTTTCTCGTACGATCTAGCCAGGGAACTTCCAGAGGGTAGGAAGAAACCACAGCTTCCTAGGGAGGGTACAGTTGGCCAAAAGCTTGTGTACTCCAACGGGGTAACAGCTGGTGGAGGAGGAGGCCCGTGACAGTTCAATTTGGAGTGTGGTAGTCCCCACGAATACCACGGTCCGAGATCAAAGGCTGGTGGAACAGCGCTAGGCCACGTTACTGTACTAACGGACGGAACAGACGGAAAATAATCCGCACCTTTTTCGTAGTTTGAGACAGGACTAAACGCTGACATCTTCTTCTGTAAATGATTTCCTGAATAAGCAAAGACAGATAAGTCTTAATCCAACTGTGACAGTCAAGTGGCCTTCAAGTTGCTTCACAAAGCACTATAGCATTTTGCAAACGCGTTCCAGTTTATAAACGCTAGGCAAGCGTGTCACGTGACCGAGCCAATACGGCGACTTGTAAGCGGTCTTTTGTTCTTACGGTAGTGGTGGAGGATCGTGGGAACTGTAACACTACGACCACATGCGGAGAATATTTATAGCGTTTATATTTGAAGTGGGAACAAGAATGTGATCCCCGGGGTTGCACGCATGGGTAACCGAATTGACATCCCCGCTTTCAAAAAGAACATGGAGAAACACATTTCCAACCTGATTTTGTGTTTTTAGCTTTTCCTAAGACGCAGATTAACACAACTGGAGTTTTTTGTGAATTGTTTTGGCCGACTTGCGTGTTTGTAGTCTTGGGCTGATTTTCCATTAATCCCCCCTCACGGCTAATCTATTTATCACCCGTAAGCAACATCGCTAAGCCGAATGCGATAAGTGCTTTAAAAAGTGTGTATATTTTGATCTTTTAGTTGGTTTTATCCATTTAATTAGTTCATTGTCTAGAGAATTACAAGTCTGCCAAGTAAATCCCGGAAACAAAGGGAAATTTTTTGGCACGTTTTGTTTGCCTTCATGGTTTGTAAGAAACACGATAACGTTATTTTTTCAGTCTACACTGTACTTCAAAATCCACACTTGTTCAACCTTCTTTGGAGCAGCGTTGTTACGTTTCCAAGGTTTCGTGCCCAGCTTACGGCAGTAACGTTGTTTAATATTAAACGTTAAAAATATTTCAGGCAGGGAATTACTTCATTATTAAGTTGTATATTATGAGACTGCACTCACATGTCAGAAATATTCCAATCCAGCTGCGAGCGAAAGTTAGGAGTGCTTTCACTTTTGTAGATATCGCCGCACGCAATTAGAGAGTGTTCTCAAAAGTGAACGTTTGATAAAATCGAAAAGTCAAAATTTTGTCATAGTCGCAAAATCGAATGTAAACTTTCTTTAACTAGTGAAGAATCTAGCGGAAGAGGAAAATCAGAGCAAGGAATTAAAGAAGTCTAAAGACGTTCGTGAATGGACAAATGAAAACTCACGTACTCCGATAGAACTTTGTATGATATTGGTGGATAATTAAAGGCAATATTTAGTTGGTATCACAACACCATAAATTCAAAATATGTCACGGAAGTTTACACAAACTAAACAAATCGATAGCATTATCACGAGTGTAATTACAGACTTGAAACTAAATAAACAGGTAATCTAAATGAGAAAATTCTGTCTGTCACCAAGAAAAAGTTCACGAAAGTCTTTTGAAGACAATTGCACTCCTTGAAACTCGTGAGATTATTTTAGAGTAGCGCTGTTGTGCTGTTTTGAAAATATTGGCTAAGAAGTAAGTGTGGGTTGCAAGTACGAGTATTTTAAATTCCGGAAACCTCTGGCAAATATTGCTCTCTTAAAGCTGAAATGGAAGTATTTTATAAAAGCTACCGGATATCGTAACTAAACTTAACAGCACATAAGATAAATTTGGCAGTGCAGTCAGAGAAATTCCACGGCTAGTTTATACTATGGCTATCAACTTTCTCTCTAAACGTGCTACACAAACTAGATTAAAGCTTGGTTTTGTTCAGAACCTTGTTCTTTCATAACTTAAGCTCTAAGAGGTATCATCCTGCCAGTTCTTCCCGCATTTCCAATATGTAATTATGCCGGAACACAGGTCACGAGAATGTCTCATCAAAAAGATTCTCCTGATAGTGCTGTTAGAAATATACAAAGACTGGTATAGAGAATTCGTATATTGACATGGAAAATTTGGAAAGGATCATGTAAAAAAGTCCAAATTTTCTCTTTTTGACAGTTTCAGAGTCAGGTGTTTCCATCGATTGCTAGAAAAATTTCTTTCTAATAAACTGATATGAAGCGGACCAGGAAGGGTCCCATGGGCTTCGAACAAACCTTCTTTCAAAAGGTCTTAAGACTATACCAACGGGATGCGATCCTTTTAGCAACTTATCTCAGGATTCCTCAAGAACTTTCCGTAGCAGTACAGGGGTCCTAGGTTTCTCTTATTCTGGCAATATCTTAAAAAAAAGATAACATTTAGTTGAGTCCATACTTCAAATCTCTTATATTGATTTGTATTGAAGTTAAAATGCCATCGATTTATGTATCACATGCCAGCGTCATATCACTTAAAAGCCAACAAAAAACAGGCCATTAATATAATATTATAACTCAACTTCGTCCGTGCGATCTCTCAGTCTTAAGTCAATACCCCGCATGGGGTGACGTTTGTCCACCGATGAGTTACCAACCAAAACAACTGCACCTAGCTATAACGAAAGAACCATGCAGTGCTTCAGTCTCTCTCAAAACAGCGATCTGTTTTGAACGTAAACTGAACCAGTGTGGACGCGACCGAAGATCGTTCCATTGAAGAGCGAAAATTATAATTTACTGAGTTTAAATATATTCCTTACTTCATACCGGACAAAGCAGTACATTGTTGTGCTTGTATAATAAACTACATTTTTCAGTCGCCATTATTTCTGATCTATTCTCTAAGAACAAAAATACACATTCTATTTTCTATCTTAGTTATCAATTATTGGTTAATAAAAGTAACCAACCGAGACAACAGAGTTTTCGCTCCGTGCTCGGCTAGACTGGTTATCGAAAAGCCTGTTAAGGAACCTTCGATGAATTGAACTTAAAAACAAAGTAAATCAAGTGTTTCCACTTGCCTTTCTATACAGCACAACAATCTCTTAGAGAATCATTTCCGATGGACATTTATTAACCTGCGTCAAAAATAGACCAAGGGTCATGGCCCTAGTCAGAAATTTTTTTAAAACTATTTGTTGGTATTGAATTTGGGTCAGAATTTTGGCAGTTTTGAAAAGGAAATGGTTTTGTTGGTTGCTTTGTAACAGGAAAATAATGTTGAGGTTCTCGACAATTTGGAAAAGGACATTAAATTCTTAGAAGAATTACGTAGCATAAAAATTGTCAAGTCATCGCATTTTCCCTAATTGGGATGCGCAAATTTTTGTGCGACACTGAGGTTAGTTTGTTTTGGATACTGTTGCTATGCCACATTCCACATTCACTTACTAAGTGCAGTAAGTAAACTAAGACATTACATGATAAGTTTTAATATCAAACAATTGTCCCATTGTCCGAGAGTAGGCGAGTTTTGACACATTCAAAATAAGGCAAATATAACAATGAAATCAAAGAGCACGAATGACTACCTTTCAAGAGTATTAGGAACGTTTTTCATAAAATAACGATCAAGACGACTAGAGAGATAAAAATGCTACAAACTGGAACTGCTGGTACAAAAATTAATAAACGAGTTGAATGGTTATATGCCCCGTAATCTCAAAACGGCTGAGGGAATTTGCTTTCTCCACTTTCATGGAAATTTTATGGAAGTTAACACATGTGTACAAATATCGCTGAAAACCTGCAGATTGAAACACAAAGTGCCTTAAATCGTGGCTCCTACGACATTATGTTTTTTAAAAGTCAAAGCTGCTCAGATTGTAAAAATCTTTGACTTTGAAAATCTTTGAAAATCCTTCAAGAAAGTGAATTATTCACTCTGTCCAAAGATCAGAACAGTAAAAAACTGAAACTTATCATTCTAGAAAATAGTGTGCAATGACCTTTTGAAGCAATACATAATCTACATTTACTACGAATATCATTTAAAATTTGCGCGGTTGGAAGATAATACATTCACTTTTTAATCAGAGGCAGGGTCCAAGAGGACACCGAACAAAATGTTTCGTGTCTTAGTTGTTATCTAAACCGAATTAAACTAATATGTACATGTTTATTCAAAACACCTGCCTCACTGATAAGGTAAAGAACTGAAATTGGTTCACGGCATGGATCTAAACGGACGTGGTGAACTATGTATGAACTTTACGTCATTTAAACGGAATCTAAACTAAAATTGGAAGACATCTTTTGATACTACTTCATTTTATTCTCTCAAAACTATTCAAACAAATGGTAAAATTTGTTAACAGCTAGTGTCATGATTTCGTCATGGATCAGGAATTATGATATTTTTTTTTTATAGAATGCTATTTAAACCTCAAGCGGCAAACGGCGAAACCTCAAACGAAAATCGTGAGGAGCAGTTGTGACCCAACTTAAATGTAATGTTTTTTCTCCTTAATTCAATTTTACAGTAGTTTCATTGTTCGTGGAAAAGAACAATTAATAAATAAAATACAAAATGTATAATTGGAAAAAATATTCTTAAGAATGACTTTCAATATTGTAGAAAACTGTTTTCTTGTTACTTTGAGGGCGTTTGATAATTTATCGCCGCGGTTTGTTCTTTTTAGATTAAAGTTAAGACATTTTCATTCTTCAGTACACTAAAAAGCTACTGCAGTAAGAATATCATTTTGCTTAAATTTGTCGTCCTCAACAGAGAAACACAAATTTTCTCATGAAAGGTGTAAATAAAACAAATTTTAGATCCGTTAATCGACTTTATGCTAACGTTTTATGTTAATTACCAGAGTTGGTTAGAACGATGTCTCTATATATCTAGTCTTATTCATTGCCTGTGCGAGATGCTTTCAAAAGCCGTTTAAAAAAGCTCTTGTCAAATTTTCTCGATTAGAAATATATCCACCAAAACCTGGCATTTTGTATTTGTATATTGACTTTTAAAGCAGTAAGAAATTTGTACTCAAACAAACACTGTTATCGTGTAAGTGTTATTTTTGGAACGGAAGTTAAAGAAAGATAAATATCGCTAAAAATTCTTTGCTCGCTGAATCTTCACGCGAATTACAAACGACAAAGAAATATAATTAATTTTAAAAGAGAGTCTGCACAAATCTATAAATACGAAGTAAACGTGAATAAATCTCTAGACTGAGGAACGCGTCTGGACAGGATGCGTTCTGTATATAGAAATTATGTACCCATCCCTTCAGTTCTTTGAAAATTGATCAAATTACACTTGTAGTGACTTTCTGCTTCAAACTGTCAATTCAAAAAGAGAATCGGTGTTAAGTATCTGTAACACAATGTCGATCGTTGGTGAAGACATTTGACTTTCGTAGTAGCAGATATTTGGTTTTAGAAAATAAATAGTCCTGAGTTGTCCGATAGTGGCTTTTCACCTTAAAGTAAATCAAACTTACAATAGTCTTAAAGTTGGTCATAGTTTGATTTCGTTGTTGTACACGGTATTTGAATTGTAGTCGGCGATGACGTTAACGCTCTCCTTCGGTCTCTTGTCCCTTTTTAAGTGCTCTTTTCTTTGTCGTTTAAGGTAATTGGTTTTTAGATTTTTCCCATCCATATTTTTCTAGAAAATAACATTCAGTCACTGTTCAAGTTAAACTGAAACTGATGAGTACAACGAGATATAAAAAATGAAAACTCAATAACATAAGTTTAATTTCAGTCGTAAATATATCCTCTTTTCATTAGGTAATATATATTTAATAGCAATTGCGTGAGATTATTGAGTGACCAAACCGTTAAAAGATATAGAACAGTATGAAATTGGAGAATAAAATATTGAAAATAACGAATATTTGTATAGAATATACGTTTCACTAAGTAAAGGTGAAGTCTGTAGGGCAGACAAAGTTTCTTTTTTATTATTCCAAAAAATAATAGAAAAAGAAAAGAAATGTTGTTGAGAGAATTGGCACCGTAAGTAAGGAAGGTTGTGCAGCACAGATAAGAATGCTTATATTAGAGGTTTATGTAATGCAATATTGGAATCATGTATGTAATGTTTTGCTCGTGTCACGAGAATTTGTTATCATAACTTTAAAGTTACCTGAAACGACGGCAGATGGCATACTACTAGTTATATATAACCGACAACTGACATCAAGACCACGTTTTATCACTGAAAATTCCAGACCACACACACCATGAACTGTTGATCTATACACAGTGGATGAATGAAAGTGTTCCGGAATCTTCGTGTGAGAATATTTTGGTTTACGTCAGATTTAGGTCATGTATGGCAATTGTCAAAACACTTTGCAAGAATTGCGCATCGTGTCAAGCTGAACAGTGATTTAGCAGCGAAGGAATTTTTTTGAAAAAAAGTATAGCTAACTTACTGACTGATTGACTGCCTCAGCAAAGTACGGATCGGACAAAATACAGGAAAATTACTTACAGACAGTTGAACATGTGTCCAGACAGACAGACTGCCGGAATGAACGACTGAACAACTGAATAACGAATGCGCTTACGTTAAGTCATGCCACTAAATCGCCCGTACATAGAATGACGAAAGTCTAGCTTTTAATATCAGCAAAATTTAAATCTAAACTAGAATTAGCTAAAATATTTGAGTGAAGGAATTTCAAAACCAAACATGGCAAGTAGGGACAATTCCTTGATCATTATTTGTAAGTGTTTGTTATTTACTCTCATGTAAGACATATTTTTTTACTACAATTAAGAATGCTGTTTTGGCATAATTTTGTACCTGTAAGCAGAAAAATAATTTTATCCCCGTAACGCCATAAATAAAACAGATTTTCATGCCGCTGAACAAATGTTTGGCTATCGCACGTTAAATTAACCGGAGTTAGTAAAACCGGGGTCGTGAAATTGTTTTAACCCACCCTCCCTTGAAACCAGCACGATTTGATTTCATTTATATTGACTTTATGAAGCAAGATATTTGTATTCAAACAAACACTGCTTTCGTGTTTAAAGCCTTACTTTTTTTGGTAGGGAATTTTGATATAACGGTAAAATATTGTACTGATGAGCAAACTCTTGCTCGCCGAATCTTTACACACACACATACGTTGTATCGAAAAAAAAAAAAAAAATGTTCTTTATAACAACACCAAAAACTATTGTAAGCATGGAAAAGAAATGCTTTGTCAGCATAACGTTATCATGAAATCGCAGTAACTGCGCCTATGCTCTTTACCAAACGCGGAGAAAGGAATGCTTTCCAACTGCAAGGCAGGAAAAGTCACTGGAAAAAACAACATTTTCAAGGGATATAAAACGCCATTGACATTATTGCAAAACAGCAAAAAAATCTATCTGAACTGCCCCAGAACGTACTTTACGACGAGCCTATCATCTACCATGAAAAGAAAAAGAGGTATAAATAATGAAAATATAATATAACTCCTTCCTTCTGTCCTTTTTTTTTTCCACCTGATTGTTAATATCTCAATTTAATCTGTATTCACTGCTGAGGGTTTCAGTAAGAGTTTCTCACTACTAAATTGCTGACAACGCCGGTTTTTGTCTATAAGCTGCTTCTTATTGGCGAATGATAACTGTTCGCGGAAGCAATTCCTTTATCTGCAAACAACTGGATTCAGTTTTAAAAAATAAATAAAAAACTTTTGCATGAAAGACTTTAATTATGCTATTGTAAAAAGCATTTAAAATATTGCTTCAAGAGACTTAACATTCTTTACAAAGTTCTGAAAAAGAGAAGTTGTGGCTTGGTTTTTCGAGTTTTATTAGTTGATCTCCCTTGCTCAGCTTATTTTAGAAAACATAACCTGATGGAAATGAAATTTACATTGAATAAAAATAAAAGAGACTATTGACGTGTATGCGTTTATATAATGTCATTTAAAAATAAAAACTGATTTAAGGCAAACTAACAAAAGGTGAAGGTTAATATGTCGCGTGACTAAACAGAAAGATAGGACGAAGTCAACCTTGTCATCACGCATAGCGACGAAAAAACAACGCGCATAGTTACGAGGAATGTAAATGAACTATTCAGTCTCATTTAGCTACCTTAATTTTCAATGGCCGTAAAACATAAAATTAACACGAACTAAACTGTTTAACAAGTTTCTTGCCTGACCTGAATAGCCGATAGTGGCTTTTCACTTGAAAGTAAATCATACTTAAATTTTCTTAAAGTTGGTCATAGTTTGATTTCGTTGTTGTACACAATATTTGAATTGTATGATGACGTTAATACTCTCCTGAGCTCTCTTGTCCCTTTTTAAGTGCTCTTTTCTTTGCCGTTTAAGGTAATTGGTGTTTGGATTTTTCCCATTCATAGTTTCTTTTAGAAATAATATTCAGCGGCTGTGCAAGTCAAAACCTGATGAGGATACCAACATATAGAAAAGAAGAACTCGATAACATAAGTTTCAGTCGTAAATAAATTATACTATCTTTTCATTACGAATACATAACATATAATTTAATACAAATTGCGTGTGATCGTTTTGTTTATATAAAGCAATGTTGGAATCATGTCTGCAATGCTTTGTTCGCGTGTCAGGGGAATTTGTTATCGTATTCTTAAAATTACCCGAAACGACAGATGGCATATTACATAGTAACCGTTTTATCACTGAAAATGCTAAATCACGCCGACTTATGCACAGTGGATGAATAAAAGTGTTCCGGAATCTTCGTGTGAGAACATTTTTCTTTTGTCTTTAATAGGCTAATTACGTCAGATTTAGGTCATGGTAATTGTCATAACACTCACCAAAAATTGTATATCGTGTTCACAGAACGGTGTTATAAAATAGGCTGACTTACTGACTGACTGACTGCCTCAGTGAAGTACGAACCGGACAGACCGTAGGACACTGTCAGAAAGACATACAGCCTGAATGAATACTTGTAATAACTGTCAATTAACCAATGTATCATGACCTTGGAGGATGCTAACTTAGCCATTGATTTCCAAACACTTACCAAAATCAGTCGTTTTTCAACAAGACAATCACAATGTTGTTTTCTGGTCTTTCAATATAAGCAACAATTATTGCGCTCACGTGAGCGCATTTCACTGAATCATCCATGCATAAAATTACGAAAGTCTTGCTCTTAATATTATCATAAAAATCTAAACCTAAACTGTATTTAATTAAAATATTTGAGTGAAGACAGTTTATAACCAAACACGTTTACTCTTAATGTTAGACATTTATTTTCTTACTGCACTCTAGAATGCTGCTTTGCCTTAATTTGAACCTCTTACCAGAAAAATAATTTTGTCACCGTAAAGCTACGAAAAACACCAATTTTAAAGCCATGATCAACTGTTTGACTAAGTATCTGACGTTAAATTAACCGGAGTCAGTAACAACGGGCTCGTCTTATTCACCGTCTGTTGGAACTGAGTGTTGTATTCGAATTTGGGAGGCGCTTCTTCCCAAACTTTCCAAAAGCGTTCTTGGTTGGAAAATATCCCTTAAAACCAGCATGATTTGATTTCATTTATATCGACTTTAGGAAGCACTTTGTTCTCAAACAAACATTGCTTTCATGTTTAAAGTGTTATTTTTTTGCGCGGAAGCTAGATAGCGGTAGAATATCGTAAATGAGAAAATTCTTGCTCGCTGGATCTTTACGCGTACCTGCGCTGCACCGAGAATAATTTATTTAATTATAACACTACAGAAATATTTGGAAGCAAAGAAAAGCACTGCTCTGTCAGTATAAAGTTATCAGAAAAATCTCTATAAATTGTCTTCAGAAAGTATTTTCTTTATCAAACGCGGAGAAAGAAATGTTTTCCAATTGGATACAGCGGGACCAGTCAGCTAGTAACCAAATCCACTAGAAAGGCGACATTTTTCAAGGGATGGAAAAACCATAGACATAACTGCAAAACAAAATAAAAAAGCACATCTATTTGACCTGTCCCAGAACGTTTATTCAAATGAACAAATGGAAAGAAAGAGAGGTATAAATAACCACAACAGGTAACCACAACCGGCGCAAAATTAATATCTCAATTTAATCTGTATTCACTGCTGAGGGTTTCAGTAAGAGTTTCTCTGTACTAAATTGTTGACAATGCTGGTTTTCATCTATAATCTGCTTTTTATTGGCAAATGATAACTGTTCTCCGAAGACAATTCCTTCATCGGCAAACAATTAGATTTACAAGGTAAATAAAAAACTTTTGAATGAAATTGTTACAAAAAATGCACCATAACTACAGGCGTGTTATTCTTCACAAAAGATTCTAATTATTCTATTGTAAAAGGCATTCAAAATGTTGCCGACACGAGACCATTCTTTACAAGTTCTGAAAGGGAGGAGTCGTGGATTGGTTTTTCGAGTCTTATTAGTTGATCTCCCTTACTCAGTCTGTTGTAGAAAAACATAATCCGATGAAAAAGAAATATACGTTAAATAAAAATAAACCAAAAATATAAACTTATATGCGTTTATACATGTATGTGTGATAACGTTTACTCATTCCTACAGGAAGATAGCGCTTTCCATGTTCTGATCACGCGAAGTAACGGGAAAGAAATTTGCATAGTTAATTTTGTTATGAACCAAATAAAAGTAGTATCTATTCTTTCTGTTAGAGAAAAAGGAAAGAAGAAACGAGCTTTAAGTTTACTAGAAGCTCTCTTTTATTTTCTACTTCGCAAAACTGACAACCGAAAAGTGGTAAAGTAGATGTTGACAAACCCAATTACAATATTCGATGCGTTTTCTTCCTTTTCATTGACCGAAAGGCCACCACCTGATCTTCAAATAACTGCCTACAAATAATGGTCTGCTCATGCGTAATACCGTGTAAATGCGTTTTGCTTCAAACAATGTTCTGCTCATGCGTAATTGTAACCACGCTCTTGTGTGAAAAATGGCAGATCGCTTCCCGGAGCTGTTAGAGAGTGAAAAACTTGGTGATGGAATGATAAAACAATTATTGAACTCGGTTATCGAAAAATATCGTAAAATATCGTGATTTGTCAATGTCTCGTAGATCATTTATTTGCCTCAGTCGAATAACTGGTCTTCTTGCCGCTGACAAATCACCATGTTTCGTTCAACCTCGTCCAGTAATTGTTAAATCCATCATCCAAGTGATGACACAATTTATTATTAATCAATAACGTACAGTTGCTGAACTAAGGATCATAAGACGTCACGCTTGTTAACAATGCAGATCTCGAAGCGACTCTGCGAAAGTAGCGACCTCAAAGTTCAATTGTTATAACATCAAAAACCAACATCTCCAAATTCCAATTCGACCAGGATAGAGGACCCGCATGAAAAATAGTTAAGACTGATGTGGCTTCCCTTCTAAATATTTACTTATTTTTTTAAATAATGGAAACAACAGGTACAGCAGGGGGCGGGGGGAAGGAACGAGAGGAAGTTCATTTGATTTTTTTCACTTTTTCAAGTGACAGAGCTTGGTCTTGCACAATTAGAGAGTTTGTTTTCGGAATAGTTTATACAAATCGGGCACATGAACAGGTCATGATAACATTGAAAGCCTTGAATCACTAACTATCATTATGGTGCAACAGTTTAAAAGACATAATCAAATTATCAAAATGAGTACAAACGAATTGTAGACAGTTAACAGGAATATGGCGATACTGTTTTGCTTGTTTCTTCACAATCCACTGAAAGCGTGAAAGGCACCACAATGAAACTGAAGAATTATCCATAGTGAATAAAACCTCGACATATGTGTGATGTTATTCAGTAAGTAGTTTTGTCTCTATAACTTGTAGTAAATGCTTGTGCCTCACATTTATAGCACTTATGCTAGCTGTTATAAGTACTTAGAACAAAAGGACTGTCACATGCAGTATGGAACTAGAAGAAGTAAAGTCAAAAGCAAATATAGCTAATTTCGCTCTGCGAAAGTAACGTCATAAAAGAGTTCAGGGTTTTGAGAGGAGTAGACGATACAAACAATTAACGTGCTTGATCACATGATAGCCTTGTTGCATCAGCCAGTATTGTTAATTTGTAGCTCGTATTTACAGAAAACTTTATTTTTAGCCTATGAGAAAGAGCTGCATGCCATGAATTCCAAGATTTGAATATCCCAGTTTCCAAAACAATATCTGCTGTAACGTTAGATGCAATGTGCGAGAGAACAGAGCCCTGACCTTTTGATGGATAAGCAGGGTTAAGCAGAATCAATATATACGCGCCAAAACGTCGAAGAACATCATGATGTCAATAGTAGAAGGGTGTTTTTTGTGTTGCAATACCGACGAAGCGAAAAACCAGACCAAACTGCATGAAAAAAATAATCATATCAAGGCCAAAAACTTAGAAACTCTACCTCTGTACAAGCAATGCTGGTAACAAATTTCATTATGCCTTGTCATGGTGAGCAGAAAAACAACTGTCTAATCGTTATGAATAAAACAAATTATTAAAAGCCTCTAATTAACTGCATAAATTGAAAACTCAATACAATGAATTATGACGTAGTGGTGCTGGCTCACCTGGTTTCATCTTTCCTTTACAATAAGAGTCCTTTCGGCGACTGCTTTGTAATTTGTAAGCATCAGACATAAAAGACCTTGACAAAATTTCTCGCTAGCAACATATCCACTTAGAAAACGTCACTTCGCGCGATCGATGTACTTTGACCTTTAGCGGTGCGGAAGGAAATTGGGTTCAAACAAACAAACATTCATTGATATTGTCTTGGTTAAAATGATATTTTAGGAACTGACGTTTTTAGGCTGGAACATTCTAATGCTAACTAAATCTACTCAAATTACCCCTAATTGGTATAAAAAACCCTCCCTGTTTGTTTGTCAGTATGAAGCAACCCCTTAAAACATCTTAGGAAGAGCTGGTATCACAAGGGAACCAAACTTTTTATCCTATTACGAGGAACAATAATCAGTATTTTAAACAGTCTCAACCCGACTTCAATTCCAAGCGTATAATTTGAAGGCCTCTTTTACTAGACGGTCCCCTGTCTTTTTCCTTGTTCAATGAACGTGAAAAAACATCCAAACAAATGTTATTTTTGGAACAGAAATTGAAAGAAACTACATGAAATATCATTAACATTCCTTAACTTTTGCGAGGTAAGAACATCTTTGGACTACGAAAACTCGTAGAGTTAGTAGTACATTATTTCATGCGGTTGTCCACTCTCAAAACGGGAAATATTTTCTGCTGGCTGTGTTTTTCAACTATAACAGGTGTTGTTTTGATCGACAAGATCACATGGCCACAATGAGCTGCAAAGGTTTTGCCAAAGCGAGCTACTGAGAGATAAGGAAGATAAACTCAAAAATAAAATGTTTGCCATAAATAGCAAATTTTAAATCAAATGATTAGCACTAAAATAGATTAAAAACAGCCATGCAGTTTGTTGACTGTTTTGTTAATTTCATCGAAAAAAATGAAAAAAAAAAAGGATTTGATATATTGATTTACTATTCTTAAGCAATAAATATTCCTTGGCAAGTCGTAGAGGGGAGGGGCTGTGTTGTTATGCTTGCTTCATTTCCCTGAATTAGTTTATATGGAGATCATAGCATGATTGCAAAGAGAATTGATCTAGAAAAAATAATACACCAACACATAGAAGGTACATTTGCTGGTTCATAACGTTATTTTAAATAAATGGCAAAGCAAAGTACTCGTGTTTTCTGCCGGGTATGGCGACAACCACATCAATAGGGAAGGTTAATGCATAATAGTGCAGATTACTTGCATCATTGATTTGAGGCACTCAACCGGCTAACGTTCTGTTGTCAATTCACTGAAAGAAAGATAAAGTGTCGATAGTTTTCTTTTATTCCCATAGGTGAAAACCCCGGGTCGATTGCGGTTTTTGTTCAGTAAATTTCTGATTTTCATTATCCAGCCAGTTAAGCTGTTATTATTATACATTGAACTCACAATCTCTTTTCTGATTGGCCGAAAGAGTACAGTGAATTTTCGAAATCAGCGGTTGTGACGTCATCATGTCATGTATGACCCCGTTGCATGATTTCTAAGGGTAATCATGTCAAGTTCGCGCGCTTTGTGTTGCTTGTCGTCAGTGAAGAAGCAAACACATGACTTCCATTTTTTTCTCGGTAAGGGTTATCAGCCTCAGCCTTCGGCTGATAACCCCTACCTCGACCTTGAGTATTCTGGATATCACAAGAACCTCGTCCAATAATTGTTTATAAACGATATTTTCAACACAAGCAGCTAAATTTACGCATTACAGAATTGATGTCATTAGTTTGTCTCGTGCGGATCTTGTGACTAAATGACGTTAATCAACATTGCCATTACAACTGACATCCAAACTTTTCTTATCGTAAAAATATATATTGCTGTGTTACCGCGTATGGCGACTGTAAACGATTATTAAAGTTTAATTAAGAAATAGAAAACAGTTCCGTGTTTCTATCTAGTTTTAGTATAAATCTACTAAAATCTACCAGCTTTCTATCGCGAATGCCGTTCTGTGATTGAGTAGGCTACTCACCATCTGTTCTGTTGTAGATAGTGAGTAGCCTGGTAGAATGCGGTTGTTAACAAAATGGCGACCGCTTATTTGCGTTTTCGACGTGACTGTGAATAGGATTAATTATTTTAGATAAACGTTTGGACGACTAATAGATTATACTGAATCAATTAGACTATTCGCTCTCCATTTCTATCACGCGATAGAAATCTCGAACGCATAATCTAATTAAAAAATAGAAATACGGAGGAAATAGAGCCTAAATAGGCAATGAGACTTAAGTATATAACGGTACGGTAAACTGCTTTATGTGAGATCAAAGATCTTTTAAGGATGGAGGAAATTAAAATGGACTATAGAAGCGATAAACGAAAAAAAATTGGGCTAAATGTTTCCAAATGCAAACAGAAACCGTTACATAGCATTCTGCGAAGGAGAAAATTAATCAATGTAGTGTGATGAAGAAACTTAGCACTGGAATTTATTGTCCCACTGGTATTGCTACAAGGAGGATACGTTTTGGTCTGTTATTGCTTTTTAATGCGAGGTGAATCTACAAAATTGAAAAATGTTAGTCCTTGCAGAAATGCAAATGTTATAACAAAGTTTCATGGATAAAAGAAAAGAGAAGTGATCAATGCTTTTGTGTCCTCAGATTATTTTTCAAAGCGAATTGAATGAACATGAACAATCCGTAGGAAAGACGTACCGCATTCGACTGGTTCTTTCAAGGTCTTTCGACGCAGTAAAGCGCAGTTGCTCGTTAATAGGAGATTATTTTTTTCTAAAATTTCTTCGTCGTCGTTCAATATTTATAGCTTGGAAGCCATCAGGGCTGCTATCGTGCATAACTCCGTATTGAAATCATTCGAGCAAAATTGTATTATAACTTTGCCGAGGTCAAACTTTCATGGTGCTTAATTGAAAGAACGGCCCAAAACTGTTCATGCTGCACTGTCAATTGCAAATTGTAAAGAATTAAAAGTCTCCATCAAATACTCGTTTGAACGAAATAAGATTGTTTTACAGGCTTTTTTGCTGAGCTAACCAGTATCAAAATTAAAGAAGAGAATTTCTTGAGAAAGAATTTAGGAACCAACAAACATAATCATGACGAGTCACGTGACACAGCTATGACGTCATTGATGAGTCAATTTTTCCTCTTTGTTTACAATACTACAATGCGACAGTTTCTTTGTTCGTGACAAGAACGGCATAAAATCCAATTCATAATTATGATATCGGACAATTGTATGGAAAAAATACAGCACACAGCAAGATTGAATACAATGTTTGGTCGCTGCCAAGACAGCGTGTGATGATTCAACACCGTGTCTTTAGCGACCTTGGAAATTCACATTTCATCGCAGTGACGTGGAAGTGTTTTTACCGTAAAATATTGCCAATTCATATTATTTGTTATTTTTATTTATTTTTATTTTTACGTCACAGGGGAACAATGAAACTACGCATTAACTCTAGACAGGAAAAGACAATGTGTCGCCCCATCTCAATCATCTTTTTAACCACATGATTAGGTACCTATCTAAACATTCCTAGGAAAAGTTTTTGGTTCGAAATAGGATTTTTTTTGTATTTGTATTGTCTAAACAATGTAACTATGGAAACGGAAGTTTGAGGAAAATAAAATATAAGAAATACTAAATATTACAAGAACCTTACTTGGTAAGTTAGTAATATTTTATGGTAGCATGGATGTAATTTACTGTACTACGGCTTTATTGCAAGTTTTTGCATAACGGACCATTTTTTAACTTGTCTTCTAACAGTACTGAGAGTCTGAATGTTATTTCAGTTGTCAGTTGAATTATCGGCGATTTCTCAGCCGTCAGTGAACATGGTTAAAAATTTCATCCCCTAACTCCGCAGCTATCAGTAACTTCTCCAAATCTCAGATCCCAGCAAGCAGTTGAAAAACGTGTAATTTTCAGTCGACCGTCAAAAAGATTAATCAATTCTCAGCTAGCAGCTCTACCCGACTAAGTCAGCTGAAAACAGACTCAGCACAGCTTCTCAAATAGGATATCAAATATCAATATATACGGAAAAAGGAAGTTGGACATCGAGAAACAATGCTCACAGAAAAGTTACGCTAATAGCCACTGTCCATTTCGCAGAAACGTTTTGTCGTAACATAATAATAAGTACATCGCGAGGTATTTAAATTTTGCAGATTTTCCTTCAAATCCTCACCATATCAGTGTAAAATATACGTTGTAAAGTGCATCATTCGTGAGCGAGACTCAAACAGTTTAATATTCCTGGGCTATAGTCTTTTAAGGGATGGGATAGAGTTGAACCGGATCTTCTCTCTCTCTTTTGTTTTGTTTTGTTTTGTTTTTTTCTTTAAAGAAACGCTATAATGGAAATAATTTTCAACAAAATGATATGTGTAGCAGGATGAAATAGGGTGCTTCTTATAACAAAACACAATTTAAATTGCAACCGGCCACTTGTTCTTTGGCCATAACTGAGGCAGCAGGAAGGAAAAACTCATGTAATTACCTATCAGGTGAGCTCTGTAGTTGCTTTGTTGATTCAACATTATGTCCAGCTCTGCCAGCTAAAGGTTCAGCGAAGGTCTATCTATTCAATGCAACAATGAAACAAACATAAACTTCTGGACAGACAAAAACTACTTAAGACGAATGAGAAGTTTGTTGGTGCTAAATGAAAAGAATGTAAAGGCTTATTTGTCGATGACGTTTTTGTGTTTTACTTTTAAATAATTATTGAATTGTCTGAGTTAGTCTTCAAATTTGCGGAGCCCAGTATTAGGGATAAATTGTGACATCGCATAGCACTGCAATCACCAAATAGGTGAACAAAATTGATTGTTCAGGCACGGCTTCTACGAAAAAATCCATTAAAGTATATGCAATATCGGGCCCTTGAAGCTGTTCAGCTTTCGGTTTTTCTACTTACCTAAAATTTATGATATACTGAGTACCAGAAAGCGTGGAACAGCCGTTGAACGTTGGTGTTAGAAGGAGAAAAACTAGAAGTGAAAATTTCGCTCTAAAGAAGTAATTGTTGTTCCGAGGTTCGCTTTGGGCTCGTATGAGCAAAATGAATGATCGAAACCAAAAAAATGTCTTTTATAAACACTGATAACCTTTGTTTCGTCATCAATAATCATTATACATTTCAACTTTACAAACAAATATATATTTAGATATTTTACTTAATTGCCCGTGAAAAAGATCTGTTATCACGTGTGCACGAACACTAAGCTCTTGACACAATGTCAACCACAAAATCTCACAATTTTGCAAGCAATATCTGCAGGTGTTACTAGGCAGTTTCTTCGATGAGTAAGCAGTTGTATTACGAATGGGCATACCTTGAAAGACAACATCATCACGTCATAAACTTTGACCGTTATTGGTGAATAATCATGATTTGTGACATTTTCATTGTTCTTAGCGTGACAAGGGTATTAAAGAAAGAACCTCATTTTGCCTAGTCATCCAGAGTAGAAAAACAACGTGCTTGAAGTTATAAATTAAACCGTTGATTACGCACGAGTTATGAATTAACAAACAAACACTGATTCTGTTAAAATGTTATTTTTGGAACGAAAGCTTAAGTGAGCTGAAAATAAGATGGTAGAAATTTCTATGCTCTCTAGATGTTAAAGTTAACCGCAGTTAACTCGCTAGTAGGAAACTATTAGTGTCGCACAACTTTCGAGACTTTATTCTCCTCGATATGTCTTTATTGTTCGGTGGGAACAATATTATCTGGTTTGGGAAAACTAACAACAGACAGATATAAGGGTAATTAGTCATTTTACTATAAAGAAAAAGATTTAAAATTGTAAACCTTCTCAGCGATGTTCCGGCTCTTCGAGTAGCGCCGTTATTTTGATTGACAAGAGCACTTGAGTAGAGGCTTTTGACGGCTTAATGGGCTTACTAGTAGTAACTAATTTAGAGCTACCGTTTTTATTCCTTTTAGCCACGGAGGAGTCTCTTGATCAGTTTCATTGACATGGTATTTTGAAAGCAAGCTGAAAAGGGCCTGTTGCCGACACAATTATAGCAATGCTGCTCGTCCTACAGGAGTTTCTGACCGAAAAAAATCGATTTTAAAGAGGCATCAAACTTCTGTATTAAATCATTAGAAGGAAAACAGATTGAAATAGCCATGCAGTATTGCACGGATTTTTTTATCAGCGCACTTTAAAAAAGCATTAAAATATTGCTTAACAAGTCTTGACAATAGAACATTCCTCCACAAGATCCTAAATGAGCCTAAAGGGAGGAGTTGTGATTTTGCCTTTGGTTTGATAACCCGTTTCTCTCAATCATTACAATCTTCAAAAGGTACATTAAATTGATTTAAAAGAAAGCTGACAAAAAAAAAATAATAATAATGATAAGAAACAGGGCGATATAGAACTACATGGTGACGTTTTGCCATTAAACGCACTGCAAGGCGTGTTTGCAGTTTTAGACATTGTTAAATTGTAAAGGAAATTTGAACACGGAATGCGTATTTTCAAAAACATGGCCAAAGTTTTGAAGTTTGTCGCGCGAAATCGTCTCAATCTTCCTAAATCTTACTTTTTGATGTTTTTTTGTGTTAGGAAACTATATAGTTTGAGGTTTTGTTGAAGATTATTGTGTGCATCGGAAAAATAGACTTAAATATCGCGACATAGCTCTTGGACTAAACTGGCACACGGCATGAATTGACAACTGAACTATCTACGGGGCAGTCTTTTGGAGCGAAGAACCTGGGAACGAGATTTACTCGTCTGATAATCTGAAAGTCGCCATACCCGAATGCAATAAATAAAAATATTTCAAAGTGTATTAAAGCAGTAAAGTAGTTTCTTTTTTTTTTCAGTCAATCTTATCAGATCTGGAAATAACGAAAATCTATATAACACTTGATTGACATTTGGTTTAAACAAAAGATTTTTAAGTTCTTGGAAAAAAAAATCATAAGAAGGAATGCTACTGAAACTGATTCAGCATGATTATCCAAAAAAGTATCTCGTTATTGCTAAAAGAGGTGTTGTGCAATATTTATTTCCTCAGTTGAATTTGACATCTTCATTGCGTGTTATTTAACGGCTTGAAACTCGCTGAAACACCTGACAACAAAATTGACAAATTACTGGTAACAAGAAATTTCGATACTCAGCAAAACTATCATGATTCGTACGTTTTAATTGTTTTTGGATGAATTTTGTAAAAGCAAGGAATTTTAAGACCTTTTTCACGTTTTTCAGTGTTACGCTGAATCAGTGTTGGTTTTGTGGAAAAGGGTGACCATTTTAGCAATGCTTTCTACTTTAATTATACTCAGAAGAAAAAGCGAGGTTCTCAAATCAAGGCACTAATTTCATGGAATGCACAACAGGCAAAACTATTTTTTCAATAAGGATTAGTATTTTTGGTCAAAAGTTTCTGAATATCGAACAAACATTAGTTTTGTTTGAAACTCTGAAACGTTATTTTTTGACACGGAAATTTTGACGGAAGTAACATAAAGACGCATTGTTCACTATGAATGTATCATTTTGAAGTCAGTTATTATTTCTTTGAGAAAACTTAAGATTAAAAAAACACGAACCTCGACACAAAAACAATAGAATAACAATGAGTACCAGCTGGAAAGAAGTTCCAGGACCGCGAAAACAACTCCATACTCTTCCCGGTAACTTCGTCTGGTGAGCGGAAATTATTACTCACGGAAAAACTGTACAGGCGTCTTATCCTTTCGAAATTGTTCCGAGGTTAAATGACTTTAAAATATAACGTTCAACCTCAGAACAATACAGAAAGGAAAACACAACCTTTTTCATTTAAAATGAGACGTGATAGTCTTAGAGATATTGTGATCAAATTCATTTACGGAAAAAAATCGTGACCGACTTCAAAGAAACAAAATTACGTCAAGCTAACAAAGCCCTACAGCATCGCGTGATCGAGATGTTTCACGTTACGTACAGCAGGAAGTTAGATATTTAAGTTTATGATATAAATATAAATCATATTTGCTGACTTCACCAGGCTTTATAGCTTGTTCATTATAGGATAATCCCATATCAGTTTCAAAGTCAAGTCATATCTATATACCAGGCTTTACTTGAACTACGTACTAGCAAAACAAGTTCAAAATAAATACCAACTGCATTTTTTGGTTAATAGTCACTCGATATTTTCCTATCACTTTATCTTGCTTTGCTTAAAATGCTTCCTGAGCAACATACATTATGAAATCTCTTATTAATTCCCTGCGGGGCTTGTTTCTTTGTACAACTACTTCGGTTTTCTTTTCTTCTCTCTCTGGGGGAGGGAGTAATGCATATTTTTCAAGCTTGGAAAATAATACTGAAGTTATCTCCTGCCTAGAAATTGTCTCGATTCAAATCTTTTGATGGGGGATCGCTAATTGAAAGGGGAACATATTAAAAAGATGATCAGTGTTTTGACCCGAGGTACGGTCTTGTTTGGAAAGTATCTTGAAAAACACTGGGGGTGGAACAAGTAAAGACACGAACGTCTTTCAAATGAAACCGATCGTGTCTTTAAGCAGTTTTAAATTGGGTGCAATCTCTGTGAAAGTCTTTTTTTCCGTTTTAATTAAAATGTATATTCTGGTATTAATATTGTAAGAAAAACATCGAAGAATAAAATCAGTTGATCAAAGAGGTGAAGCCGTGGAGCCACTGTGCCTTTGTGTTGGCGATGAATGTTTCCTGTTTCTCAGTTATTTTAAAAAAAATACAGAACGAAATTGCTCCAAAGACAAGACGAAATTAAGTTCCTTTGTTCGTCATTCACGCGCACTGAGCAATTTACAAATGTATTAACCGTTATCAATGGGAAAATCACACAACAATCGTTACAGAGATTTTAAGTTACAATGTTGACAGTACCAATAGGAGTTTATTTGGAAGTACAAATGCTAAATGTTAGTACCAGCGCCTGCTTACAACGGCGAAATTAAAGCTAAGTTCCAAAGTTTCTAAAGCTTCACACCTCTCGCATTTCTTGAAACATGAAATCCTTCATATGAATCTTCATATTTGTCCAGTGATGTAATCAGCAATTACATAAGACCGTGTCTCTAAGAAAACGTTAAAATGTATTGATATAAAAAAATTACCTAAAAAGGAAGTTACGTATAGTTTATGATTTAGAGTTCTGGCTTAACTTGTAAATATCTGATTCTATTTCCTGTTATACTGTAACGCATAAATTTAGAATTTTCTTGTGGTTTTTAAAATGGTCATTATTTTTAAAAACGTATGACCCAGCACTCTGTGAGATATTAGCATTTGATTTAGTTTCCTGTTTAACTGTTAGACGTCCATTTAGACCATAATTCATTGTCTTTTTCAAATGATCATTTACCTTAAAAATGCATTAAGAAGCTTCCAACGCTATCAATATTTGATTTAATTTCCCTTTTTACTGTTATGTCTCAATATAACTTAAATAAAGAACTATCTCATTGTCTTTACAAAAATGGCATAACGTTAAAAGAAAACATTACAAGGCTCTGCAAATATCATTGCTTGTCCTTTGGTAAAAAATAGCCATTAACTTTAAAAAGGAAACAAAAAGGGTCTAAAATATTCTTTTCAGCGTTAAATTGATTCAAAAGATGATGAAAGCCCGAGCCAGTATAGTTAAACATGACGCGGCTAAAATATTTGCTTTTCTATATATTTTCAGCGTGATTTATATTGATCTTATTCGAGAAAACAAAAAATACAAACGATGAAACAAATATGGCTTTATTAAAACTGTTATTTTTGGAAAGGACATTAAAGGTTCAGCCCAGACATCATTTAATAATAGACGGTAAGAGAGTATCTCTTAGGAGGTATATATGAATGAGTGCTCTCTTATTTTTCGAATACGATGCAAAATAGACTTTATAACACTAATTAAACAAATTTTAAACGATCGATGATCATGCTTGGTGACAAGAAAGAAAACACTCGCAGCAAGGCTAAAACAGTTTCTTAAACTGCGCACAAAAGAATAAGGAAATACAGTTACTAGAGTATATCTCAAAGAGGAGAGATATTGACAGCTTTATTTGAAACTGTTATAATTTATTTTTGTTTTTGTTCACCCGTCCATGTAGGCTGTACCATCACAAGGACAAAAAAATATTTTTAAGTGTTCTTAGACATGCAATATATGTTAAGTTTAGTCGTTTTATGTCGACGTTTACGCAGAAAGCGGAGTCATAAGCAGAAATCCAAGTCCTACTATGTTATATTTGTGTTTGCACCACGTACAAACCCAAACATTTTTGAAAGGAAAAATCGTTCTCATGTCGTAATATAGTCTCAGTATATGTCATAATAAAGGGAACTAAATCGTTATATCTAAGTAGCCGGCTTTTTCTTTAGGATAGGGTTTGTATAGAGGCGCGCCCGGATGGCCTTATGGTTAGCACGCGGGACTAGCCGAGGCCATTGCGTCTTGTTCTCCGGCAAGACGCTTTCCTCTCATGGTGCCTCTTTTCACCCAGGAGCATTAATGGGTACCGGTGAATTTAATGCTGGGGTCTAACCCTGCGATGGACTAACATCCCATCCGGGGGCGGGAGGAGGGGTTAGAACACTCTTAGTCGCCACGTGCTACAGAATTAGAACCGGACGAGCGCCAGCTGTATGGGCCGATGACCTGATTTAGTCTTAACTTTACCTAGGGTTAGGGTCAAATATCAACAGAATGAGGTAATCTTGTCAAAAGTTAATATGATGTTTTTCGTTCTAAACACTGAACCAGTTTTTTGCAAATTTGCGTGCATTACGAGGGTGAAAAAGAAAACGATTTAGCAACCGTAATTATATTGGTCAGAGAGCTCATCTTAAAACCGAGCGATATAATTCAGCGAGTTTTCTTGACAGGTTTACATCACAAGGAATTCTTGATTCATCTCTCATTCTAAGAGATCTGCGTAAGCAAAAAGTATAAATTCCTACACGCAAAGATGACGTGAATCCTAGAAGTTACGTTGTATATTGAATTCATTTTGATGACGGCGTTTCAGAATTCCTTTCGCTACAATGTAAAAGTTTAGTACTAGAAGGGAAAGAAATTATATGCCAACAAAGAAAGTCTCAACTTTTCCGTTTCAAATGGAGATTTCAAAAGTTTAAACTAGATAATTCGTGAAATACAAGAGGTATTCTTGCCGTCGATACAGTGAAAGTAGCCGGCTTAATATTAAGGTACCCAAACATGAAAAAATGAAAAAGCCTACAGTCGTACATGTGCGTCGAGTGTTGCAAGAACTTCCGCGTTAGTCACTTAAGTTAATGTTTCAGACCGTCTTTTGTATCTGTGTGATAAAGTGCGTAATCACTGAAAGGAAATCAGTAATTTTCAACTCCATATAAGGCAACTTTTTTGGACGAGTGAAAGCTCTAATATAACAAGTAAATGTAAGGGGTGAACCTTTATATCCAGTCAGTAGATTTACTGATATATTTTTTCCGATGTGAGATGTTTTTTTTTTGTAAAGGCTTGTGCAAGGTTAATACCAAAAAATACCATTACGCAATATCCATACCTTTCTAATTGTCCTCACGGTAGTTCTTCGTCGGGAAAGATATTGTGCCATGGCCTAGGCTCGATTACCAGGCGCTGTACGAGAAAGGAGCCCGCGCACGGGGAGGAAGGTGAACATGTCCAGGTTTCGTTAATTGTTCATAAGAGACCGGCAGGATTGTTCCCAAGGTATTTCTTGGCTAGGAATAAAGAGAAGTTAGATGAGATAAAGATAAGAACTTTATTAACGTGTCGAAGTCGCTAGCATACAATGTATACTAATTGGGGACACCTATAACATGCGTACAATTTAGGAAGCTGTTATAGTGAACTTCTTCTGTGTAGTGGGATGAGCTTTACAACGGTTCTTCTTCCTAAGTATTGTAACCTAGTATTTCTTTTAGGTAGGGGAGTTTTGAAAGCCAAGCACCTTTAGTCCTGGCTACGATACATAATCTTAACAAATAACTGTCAAAAATAATTTTTACTTTTCTTGAAGTATCAAAAATATAAGGTTAAGTCTACGTCAGCCAAAAGTATCTGACTTTGCCTGATATCACCCCAGTTTCCTTATCATGAAGCGACTTGGTGTATTTCTCACTCCCCCCTGGATGGGATGCTGGCCAATCGCTTGGTTACCCCAGCATGGATGGAGAGAGGCACTGTGAGAGTAGTTTCTTGCCCAAGGACACAACATAATGACCCTGGCCAGGACTCCCACCCAGACCCCTCGATCCAGAGTCCGGCATACAAACGATTAAGCCACTGTCCCTCTACAATAATAAGCGCTACCAAAAGTATCTAACCCTTGAGTAGCAGTGCTAAAAACCCGACCGCGCCCAACAGCACATTAGTAAATTTAAAAATGTGTCTCCAGTATAGCCCTCCTGCACTGAGAGTGCTGAACTTTGGTGGTGACCTTCAAATTGTTCCCAATTGATCGTGTACGCGGCATTAACGAAAACTTTAGAATATGTTTGAGACGTCTTAGGTTATTTCTAAAAGAATAAAAAAGCACAAAGGCAATCACGATATGAAATGCATCAGGCACCAATCCCCAAGGACGCGATGAATATAGATGGGCGTGGTTAATTAAAGCGGGAGCTTCGAAGTCCATTATACACTGCGATAAAATTTAAACCAAAAATTCCAGTTGGATCTGAGACTTAGAAACAAGGAAAAAAGTAAATAAATAAACACACATGATAAAAGGGGTGAAATCCCTTCCCACTCACTGCTTTCTTTGCAATTGTTCCTTCGCAAAATTTTAAAGTATAACTGGATCAATCCAATAAAATTCAATTAAGTCTTGATTAAAACATTTTTTTTTCAAGAACGGAGACGAAAAAGACTTTTTGAGCTGCTCCGAAAGGTTCAATATGTTTTGTCAGAGTTCTGGACGCGTTCCCAAGCTCTCCGTGTAATAAACACGTAAATATGTGCTTTTAAAACAGTCCTATAACTGTTATTGACTAACAAAGATCTTGACACTTCGCGTACGTACCTTCGGTCAGTACATAGTCTGTGCTTTACAATATGCAGTGGGGTTTTCAAAGAGATAAGATCTTTTGGTCAAGAGTGAACTCTTAAGACCGTCTGTATCAATTAGCCTGTTTGTTGCATCGCCAAAATACCTAGATGATATTTTTTCTTTGCTAATTTAAGGGCAATTCACTTGTGCAGTAGTCGCATCCTTATGGTATGTTTCAATTCTGTTATGACATTGCTGACGGTGTTATACAATAGGCCACTTTCGATGTATTAATATTCAGCTTGATAGTGAGGCCTAGAGGACACAAACAAAAGAGATGAATAAACATGGCCATTCAATTTCCTTTGTTTGTGTTCTCTAGGCCTCACTGCCAAGCTGAATTTTAATATATCGAAAACAGTCTATTGGAAAAATGGTGCACCGCAAAGTGTGTCATGGATAGAATGGATACTCGAGCGCCCTGATTACAGCTTAAAGAATGCTGATCTTTCAGAGTATGACTAACAATCGTGCGTTTTTTCACGCAGGTCATATTCTAGGGCTGCAGTCATGTATTCTACCGTCATAAACACCTTGAGAGGACTTAGTAAACACTCGCTTCTATACGTAGTTCTCGTGGTTGCATCATCAACTGTGTTTCATGGTAGTAAAACATATGGCCCTGACTTCTTCACCACTAAAAAAAAAAAAAACAAGCTGAGACTATTGAACTATTGAAGCTGAGACTATTAAACTCTTGTTTCGCACTACTCCTTTTGAAATGCACCGCAGTGCCAGTCTGATAAAACAGGAAGTATAAAACAGGAAGTATAGATATCGCACAAATCTGATAACACCATAAGTAACAAAGTACCGTTATATTGAGCAACGAGTAGCGCGGCGAACGTGATCTGATACATGCTAAACAGCGTGCATTGCCACATAAAAGACACGACATCGTATTTTGGGTGTCACTTTCGGCAATCAGCTGGACGGTGCAAGGCAAAGTTTGAAGGCGTTGCCTGCTATAGGCAAGAAAATGCAATATTTTTTAACCCTAGTGTTCAGCTTCAGTATAGCTCTGAGCTTTTGCCCTGTTAACTCTTTCCTTATTCCACAAGCAGGCAACGAAAAGTGCCAAGAGGTGAGAAGAGAGACTAGACAATTTTGCTTCTTGTAATTCCGACTATTGGATCAGTTATGGTGCTGTGTGTACACTTTAATTGGGGCGCACTGCTTGAGGTTTCGACACACGTCTGGGAAATATCAGAGTTGAGGAGTGTAAGATCCAGAGTGGCAGAAAAACAGACAAGACCTCCAAATAGTGACCATATAAATCGATCATATAAAACATACGTGATAACAGTTTTACCCAAGATTTGGGGATCCCTCTTAAAAACAAACAATGGCCTGTATGCTCTTGGGAAGGAGGCAATCCAGTGCATTGCACGTTGAAACCGTTCCACGAAAATACTCTCCATTTGCATTCGCATACTAAGATGTTTTTAAACGTGGTTATCATCTGTTTGTTTCAGTACACAACCTATGAGGATTGTGTGAAGGAAGCGTACATGGCGGCCGCAAAATGTCGAGTTTTAAGACTCCCATTACTCACGTTCAACATTTACGAGGTTTGTGATGGATATCAAGACAAGTTGAAACGCCTAAGTTCTTTTTTTAATACAAAACAGTTGCAATTCATTTGTAATATTTTTGTATTTCATAGTCTGTAAAGATCTTTACTGTCGCAATGGAGGCAAGTGTGCAGGACCCAACGCTTCTTGGTGCGCATGTCCGCCAGGTTATGCGGGAGCTTTCTGTCATAAAAGTAAGTGCTGGCTTGCTACTTTATATTTTATATTTTTTGAACGGAAAAGCTCGGAATGAAATCAAACAATGCAAAGCTCTCTGTTGACATTTAAGCAAACTTAGGTTCTTAAAGTACGGCGTAGCGTTCATTTAAGGTTGAAGATTGCTCGTAATTAGATTCAAAAATGCGAACTTGGGCTAAGTTAAGTCGTACTGCTGCGAAAGCTTAGTTTAGCTTAGCTTTGCCGAGAAGTTATTCCATAACGCTGCCAATAAGCATGTAAGATATTTCACTTCCAAGATGAAAAAAATTTTGGATGTTAATTATATGCAGTAGACAAATTAATGGTTAGTGGTTAGCAATAGTATAGATTTGAATGATTCTGCTAAGCAAGATCCGCTAACGGTTGTTCTTATTTCCTCTTGAAGGTAGATATGCAAGAAAGCCATGTAAAAACGGAGGCACGTGCATCAGTGAAAACCTCTGTAAATGTCCACCTCCATATTCTGGAGCTCAGCGTACAAGAAAAAGACTGGGAACCAAAGAGAGCCCGGCACCAAACGCACAGGCAATTCTTGACGCCGGCGACAGTGTAGGCAACGGCATGTACTGGATCCAGCCCCCTGGTGAAACGGCCCCGGCTCAAACTTACTGCGACATGAGCTTTGCTGGTGGAGCATGGATGCTAGCTAGTTATGGTTACGTTCACACAACGGGAACAAACTCCAACAACAAGGCCATTCCTAATATGAATAGTTCTTTGATTTCGCCTGGCTTCCCAGCCAACGCAGCTCCTCTCATGGCGTGATTAGTTTACCACACGGGGCGGTAATGACGGCAAATAACGCTCGTTACATGATCATGGCTGCGGGTAATAACCCAGCCACGGGCGGTATCAACCAATATGCATACGTGTACCGTATTTACCTAAAGAACAACCTTTACAAAATAACATTTGCAAATCATAACCGCTACAATGGCGGACAGCCGGGCCGTATGCATATCGTTGATTTTGTCGTTGAAGCGTTGAAAGGAGAAAGTGGCAAGTATGTGAGAAATGCCCTGGGGGAAGCACTGGGGGTGACATGGACCGACTCCTATCGCACCGCTTACGGTTTTAACGATAAGACCACGCCTTCTGCAACCTTTACCACGGGTCCCTTTTTTCCTAGTGTCCATTCGGGTTCGGGACGAAGCCCATATTCTGGATGTACCCCTACTAATTACGACCCTGATGTAGTGGGAGGGTCCCCTCATTACACACACCACGGATGGTTTACTGCTAACGGCTGGGACAAAACTGGCCAAACCTCTATCTGGTTTAAGTAAGGGGTTATTCCTAGTTATTGTTCAAACATCGGTTTAAGCTTTAGTAAGTTGATGAACTTCACTGACTACCCAGGTGGACCGGCTGCAGGGTGAAAGGGGCGGCGATGCTCATTGAAAATCTTAAAAGAAACCAATCTAGACGGGGCTCAAGCTTAATGAGAACTCTAAAATACCATTTTAAGGTAATTCCCCTGAAATAAAACTGCACATAGATTTTTGTTCAAACTTTGTGAATATTTATCATATGAGAACTTTAATTATAAAATACAAAAGGGGGTGCCCATGCTCGTTAGGGAGCTGTCAGGCATTAAAAATGTCCCATTTTAGCGTTATTTAATGCTTATTACAAGAACGCATTCCAAGTTATTGTAAACTTTTTGTGAGCCCAGACTCATGAAAACACGCCTCAAACTACAGTCAATACTTGTGTCGGACACAAATAAACTTTTTAAGTTTGATTTTGACAGACAGCTGAATCCTTGTTTAAATATTGGAACCAAATTGCTTGCCACGGTTATCAAACTGCAAAATAGAAAAGACTACAGTGCAGCTGCTAATTTCCTTATTTATTCAATTTTCAGCAATAGAAATCAGATCAGTCTTTTCTCACGCAAAGCTAATGATTAGTTCGGTTTTCTTTTCTTCTCTCTCTGGGGGAGGGAGTAATGCATATTTTTCAAGCTTGGAAAATAATACTGAAGTTATCTCCTGCCTAGAAATTGTCTCGATTCAAATCTTTTGATGGGGGATCGCTAATTGAAAGGGGAACATATTAAAAAGATGATCAGTGTTTTGACCCGAGGTACGGTCTTGTTTGGAAAGTATCTTGAAAAACACTGGGGGTGGAACAAGTAAAGACACGAACGTCTTTCAAATGAAACCGATCGTGTCTTTAAGCAGTTTTAAATTGGGTGCAATCTCTGTGAAAGTCTTTTTTTCCGTTTTAATTAAAATGTATATTCTGGTATTAATATTGTAAGAAAAACATCGAAGAATAAAATCAGTTGATCAAAGAGGTGAAGCCGTGGAGCCACTGTGCCTTTGTGTTGGCGATGAATGTTTCCTGTTTCTCAGTTATTTTAAAAAAAATACAGAACGAAATTGCTCCAAAGACAAGACGAAATTAAGTTCCTTTGTTCGTCATTCACGCGCACTGAGCAATTTACAAATGTATTAACCGTTATCAATGGGAAAATCACACAACAATCGTTACAGAGATTTTAAGTTACAATGTTGACAGTACCAATAGGAGTTTATTTGGAAGTACAAATGCTAAATGTTAGTACCAGCGCCTGCTTACAACGGCGAAATTAAAGCTAAGTTCCAAAGTTTCTAAAGCTTCACACCTCTCGCATTTCTTGAAACATGAAATCCTTCATATGAATCTTCATATTTGTCCAGTGATGTAATCAGCAATTACATAAGACCGTGTCTCTAAGAAAACGTTAAAATGTATTGATATAAAAAAATTACCTAAAAAGGAAGTTACGTATAGTTTATGATTTAGAGTTCTGGCTTAACTTGTAAATATCTGATTCTATTTCCTGTTATACTGTAACGCATAAATTTAGAATTTTCTTGTGGTTTTTAAAATGGTCATTATTTTTAAAAACGTATGACCCAGCACTCTGTGAGATATTAGCATTTGATTTAGTTTCCTGTTTAACTGTTAGACGTCCATTTAGACCATAATTCATTGTCTTTTTCAAATGATCATTTACCTTAAAAATGCATTAAGAAGCTTCCAACGCTATCAATATTTGATTTAATTTCCCTTTTTACTGTTATGTCTCAATATAACTTAAATAAAGAACTATCTCATTGTCTTTACAAAAATGGCATAACGTTAAAAGAAAACATTACAAGGCTCTGCAAATATCATTGCTTGTCCTTTGGTAAAAAATAGCCATTAACTTTAAAAAGGAAACAAAAAGGGTCTAAAATATTCTTTTCAGCGTTAAATTGATTCAAAAGATGATGAAAGCCCGAGCCAGTATAGTTAAACATGACGCGGCTAAAATATTTGCTTTTCTATATATTTTCAGCGTGATTTATATTGATCTTATTCGAGAAAACAAAAAATACAAACGATGAAACAAATATGGCTTTATTAAAACTGTTATTTTTGGAAAGGACATTAAAGGTTCAGCCCAGACATCATTTAATAATAGACGGTAAGAGAGTATCTCTTAGGAGGTATATATGAATGAGTGCTCTCTTATTTTTCGAATACGATGCAAAATAGACTTTATAACACTAATTAAACAAATTTTAAACGATCGATGATCATGCTTGGTGACAAGAAAGAAAACACTCGCAGCAAGGCTAAAACAGTTTCTTAAACTGCGCACAAAAGAATAAGGAAATACAGTTACTAGAGTATATCTCAAAGAGGAGAGATATTGACAGCTTTATTTGAAACTGTTATAATTTATTTTTGTTTTTGTTCACCCGTCCATGTAGGCTGTACCATCACAAGGACAAAAAAATATTTTTAAGTGTTCTTAGACATGCAATATATGTTAAGTTTAGTCGTTTTATGTCGACGTTTACGCAGAAAGCGGAGTCATAAGCAGAAATCCAAGTCCTACTATGTTATATTTGTGTTTGCACCACGTACAAACCCAAACATTTTTGAAAGGAAAAATCGTTCTCATGTCGTAATATAGTCTCAGTATATGTCATAATAAAGGGAACTAAATCGTTATATCTAAGTAGCCGGCTTTTTCTTTAGGATAGGGTTTGTATAGAGGCGCGCCCGGATGGCCTTATGGTTAGCACGCGGGACTAGCCGAGGCCATTGCGTCTTGTTCTCCGGCAAGACGCTTTCCTCTCATGGTGCCTCTTTTCACCCAGGAGCATTAATGGGTACCGGTGAATTTAATGCTGGGGTCTAACCCTGCGATGGACTAACATCCCATCCGGGGGCGGGAGGAGGGGTTAGAACACTCTTAGTCGCCACGTGCTACAGAATTAGAACCGGACGAGCGCCAGCTGTATGGGCCGATGACCTGATTTAGTCTTAACTTTACCTAGGGTTAGGGTCAAATATCAACAGAATGAGGTAATCTTGTCAAAAGTTAATATGATGTTTTTCGTTCTAAACACTGAACCAGTTTTTTGCAAATTTGCGTGCATTACGAGGGTGAAAAAGAAAACGATTTAGCAACCGTAATTATATTGGTCAGAGAGCTCATCTTAAAACCGAGCGATATAATTCAGCGAGTTTTCTTGACAGGTTTACATCACAAGGAATTCTTGATTCATCTCTCATTCTAAGAGATCTGCGTAAGCAAAAAGTATAAATTCCTACACGCAAAGATGACGTGAATCCTAGAAGTTACGTTGTATATTGAATTCATTTTGATGACGGCGTTTCAGAATTCCTTTCGCTACAATGTAAAAGTTTAGTACTAGAAGGGAAAGAAATTATATGCCAACAAAGAAAGTCTCAACTTTTCCGTTTCAAATGGAGATTTCAAAAGTTTAAACTAGATAATTCGTGAAATACAAGAGGTATTCTTGCCGTCGATACAGTGAAAGTAGCCGGCTTAATATTAAGGTACCCAAACATGAAAAAATGAAAAAGCCTACAGTCGTACATGTGCGTCGAGTGTTGCAAGAACTTCCGCGTTAGTCACTTAAGTTAATGTTTCAGACCGTCTTTTGTATCTGTGTGATAAAGTGCGTAATCACTGAAAGGAAATCAGTAATTTTCAACTCCATATAAGGCAACTTTTTTGGACGAGTGAAAGCTCTAATATAACAAGTAAATGTAAGGGGTGAACCTTTATATCCAGTCAGTAGATTTACTGATATATTTTTTCCGATGTGAGATGTTTTTTTTTTGTAAAGGCTTGTGCAAGGTTAATACCAAAAAATACCATTACGCAATATCCATACCTTTCTAATTGTCCTCACGGTAGTTCTTCGTCGGGAAAGATATTGTGCCATGGCCTAGGCTCGATTACCAGGCGCTGTACGAGAAAGGAGCCCGCGCACGGGGAGGAAGGTGAACATGTCCAGGTTTCGTTAATTGTTCATAAGAGACCGGCAGGATTGTTCCCAAGGTATTTCTTGGCTAGGAATAAAGAGAAGTTAGATGAGATAAAGATAAGAACTTTATTAACGTGTCGAAGTCGCTAGCATACAATGTATACTAATTGGGGACACCTATAACATGCGTACAATTTAGGAAGCTGTTATAGTGAACTTCTTCTGTGTAGTGGGATGAGCTTTACAACGGTTCTTCTTCCTAAGTATTGTAACCTAGTATTTCTTTTAGGTAGGGGAGTTTTGAAAGCCAAGCACCTTTAGTCCTGGCTACGATACATAATCTTAACAAATAACTGTCAAAAATAATTTTTACTTTTCTTGAAGTATCAAAAATATAAGGTTAAGTCTACGTCAGCCAAAAGTATCTGACTTTGCCTGATATCACCCCAGTTTCCTTATCATGAAGCGACTTGGTGTATTTCTCACTCCCCCCTGGATGGGATGCTGGCCAATCGCTTGGTTACCCCAGCATGGATGGAGAGAGGCACTGTGAGAGTAGTTTCTTGCCCAAGGACACAACATAATGACCCTGGCCAGGACTCCCACCCAGACCCCTCGATCCAGAGTCCGGCATACAAACGATTAAGCCACTGTCCCTCTACAATAATAAGCGCTACCAAAAGTATCTAACCCTTGAGTAGCAGTGCTAAAAACCCGACCGCGCCCAACAGCACATTAGTAAATTTAAAAATGTGTCTCCAGTATAGCCCTCCTGCACTGAGAGTGCTGAACTTTGGTGGTGACCTTCAAATTGTTCCCAATTGATCGTGTACGCGGCATTAACGAAAACTTTAGAATATGTTTGAGACGTCTTAGGTTATTTCTAAAAGAATAAAAAAGCACAAAGGCAATCACGATATGAAATGCATCAGGCACCAATCCCCAAGGACGCGATGAATATAGATGGGCGTGGTTAATTAAAGCGGGAGCTTCGAAGTCCATTATACACTGCGATAAAATTTAAACCAAAAATTCCAGTTGGATCTGAGACTTAGAAACAAGGAAAAAAGTAAATAAATAAACACACATGATAAAAGGGGTGAAATCCCTTCCCACTCACTGCTTTCTTTGCAATTGTTCCTTCGCAAAATTTTAAAGTATAACTGGATCAATCCAATAAAATTCAATTAAGTCTTGATTAAAACATTTTTTTTTCAAGAACGGAGACGAAAAAGACTTTTTGAGCTGCTCCGAAAGGTTCAATATGTTTTGTCAGAGTTCTGGACGCGTTCCCAAGCTCTCCGTGTAATAAACACGTAAATATGTGCTTTTAAAACAGTCCTATAACTGTTATTGACTAACAAAGATCTTGACACTTCGCGTACGTACCTTCGGTCAGTACATAGTCTGTGCTTTACAATATGCAGTGGGGTTTTCAAAGAGATAAGATCTTTTGGTCAAGAGTGAACTCTTAAGACCGTCTGTATCAATTAGCCTGTTTGTTGCATCGCCAAAATACCTAGATGATATTTTTTCTTTGCTAATTTAAGGGCAATTCACTTGTGCAGTAGTCGCATCCTTATGGTATGTTTCAATTCTGTTATGACATTGCTGACGGTGTTATACAATAGGCCACTTTCGATGTATTAATATTCAGCTTGATAGTGAGGCCTAGAGGACACAAACAAAAGAGATGAATAAACATGGCCATTCAATTTCCTTTGTTTGTGTTCTCTAGGCCTCACTGCCAAGCTGAATTTTAATATATCGAAAACAGTCTATTGGAAAAATGGTGCACCGCAAAGTGTGTCATGGATAGAATGGATACTCGAGCGCCCTGATTACAGCTTAAAGAATGCTGATCTTTCAGAGTATGACTAACAATCGTGCGTTTTTTCACGCAGGTCATATTCTAGGGCTGCAGTCATGTATTCTACCGTCATAAACACCTTGAGAGGACTTAGTAAACACTCGCTTCTATACGTAGTTCTCGTGGTTGCATCATCAACTGTGTTTCATGGTAGTAAAACATATGGCCCTGACTTCTTCACCACTAAAAAAAAAAAAAACAAGCTGAGACTATTGAACTATTGAAGCTGAGACTATTAAACTCTTGTTTCGCACTACTCCTTTTGAAATGCACCGCAGTGCCAGTCTGATAAAACAGGAAGTATAAAACAGGAAGTATAGATATCGCACAAATCTGATAACACCATAAGTAACAAAGTACCGTTATATTGAGCAACGAGTAGCGCGGCGAACGTGATCTGATACATGCTAAACAGCGTGCATTGCCACATAAAAGACACGACATCGTATTTTGGGTGTCACTTTCGGCAATCAGCTGGACGGTGCAAGGCAAAGTTTGAAGGCGTTGCCTGCTATAGGCAAGAAAATGCAATATTTTTTAACCCTAGTGTTCAGCTTCAGTATAGCTCTGAGCTTTTGCCCTGTTAACTCTTTCCTTATTCCACAAGCAGGCAACGAAAAGTGCCAAGAGGTGAGAAGAGAGACTAGACAATTTTGCTTCTTGTAATTCCGACTATTGGATCAGTTATGGTGCTGTGTGTACACTTTAATTGGGGCGCACTGCTTGAGGTTTCGACACACGTCTGGGAAATATCAGAGTTGAGGAGTGTAAGATCCAGAGTGGCAGAAAAACAGACAAGACCTCCAAATAGTGACCATATAAATCGATCATATAAAACATACGTGATAACAGTTTTACCCAAGATCTGGGGATCCCTCTTAAAAACAAACAATGGCCTGTATGCTCTTGGGAAGGAGGCAATCCAGTGCATTGCACGTTGAAACCGTTCCACGAAAATACTCTCCATTTGCATTCGCATACTAAGATGTTTTTAAACGTGGTTATCATCTGTTTGTTTCAGTACACAACCTATGAGGATTGTGTGAAGGAAGCGTACATGGCGGCCGCAAAATGTCGAGTTTTAAGACTCCCATTACTCACGTTCAACATTTACGAGGTTTGTGATGGATATCAAGACAAGTTGAAACGCCTAAGTTCTTTTTTTAATACAAAACAGTTGCAATTCATTTGTAATATTTTTGTATTTCATAGTCTGTAAAGATCTTTACTGTCGCAATGGAGGCAAGTGTGCAGGACCCAACGCTTCTTGGTGCGCATGTCCGCCAGGTTATGCGGGAGCTTTCTGTCATAAAAGTAAGTGCTGGCTTGCTACTTTATATTTTATATTTTTTGAACGGAAAAGCTCGGAATGAAATCAAACAATGCAAAGCTCTCTGTTGACATTTAAGCAAACTTAGGTTCTTAAAGTACGGCGTAGCGTTCATTTAAGGTTGAAGATTGCTCGTAATTAGATTCAAAAATGCGAACTTGGGCTAAGTTAAGTCGTACTGCTGCGAAAGCTTAGTTTAGCTTAGCTTTGCCGAGAAGTTATTCCATAACGCTGCCAATAAGCATGTAAGATATTTCACTTCCAAGATGAAAAAAATTTTGGATGTTAATTATATGCAGTAGACAAATTAATGGTTAGTGGTTAGCAATAGTATAGATTTGAATGATTCTGCTAAGCAAGATCCGCTAACGGTTGTTCTTATTTCCTCTTGAAGGTAGATATGCAAGAAAGCCATGTAAAAACGGAGGCACGTGCATCAGTGAAAACCTCTGTAAATGTCCACCTCCATATTCTGGAGCTCAGCGTACAAGAAAAAGACTGGGAACCAAAGAGAGCCCGGCACCAAACGCACAGGCAATTCTTGACGCCGGCGACAGTGTAGGCAACGGCATGTACTGGATCCAGCCCCCTGGTGAAACGGCCCCGGCTCAAACTTACTGCGACATGAGCTTTGCTGGTGGAGCATGGATGCTAGCTAGTTATGGTTACGTTCACACAACGGGAACAAACTCCAACAACAAGGCCATTCCTAATATGAATAGTTCTTTGATTTCGCCTGGCTTCCCAGCCAACGCAGCTCCTCTCATGGCGTGATTAGTTTACCACACGGGGCGGTAATGACGGCAAATAACGCTCGTTACATGATCATGGCTGCGGGTAATAACCCAGCCACGGGCGGTATCAACCAATATGCATACGTGTACCGTATTTACCTAAAGAACAACCTTTACAAAATAACATTTGCAAATCATAACCGTTACAATGGCGGACAGCCGGGCCGTATGCATATCGTTGATTTTGTCGTTGAAGCGTTGAAAGGAGAAAGTGGCAAGTATGTGAGAAATGCCCTGGGGGAAGCACTGGGGGTGACATGGACCGACTCCTATCGCACCGCTTACGGTTTTAACGATAAGACCACGCCTTCTGCAACCTTTACCACGGGTCCCTTTTTTCCTAGTGTCCATTCGGGTTCGGGACGAAGCCCATATTCTGGATGTACCCCTACTAATTACGACCCTGATGTAGTGGGAGGGTCCCCTCATTACACACACCACGGATGGTTTACTGCTAACGGCTGGGACAAAACTGGCCAAACCTCTATCTGGTTTAAGTAAGGGGTTATTCCTAGTTATTGTTCAAACATCGGTTTAAGCTTTAGTAAGTTGATGAACTTCACTGACTACCCAGGTGGACCGGCTGCAGGGTGAAAGGGGCGGCGATGCTCATTGAAAATCTTAAAAGAAACCAATCTAGACGGGGCTCAAGCTTAATGAGAACTCTAAAATACCATTTTAAGGTAATTCCCCTGAAATAAAACTGCACATAGATTTTTGTTCAAACTTTGTGAATATTTATCATATGAGAACTTTAATTATAAAATACAAAAGGGGGTGCCCATGCTCGTTAGGGAGCTGTCAGGCATTAAAAATGTCCCATTTTAGCGTTATTTAATGCTTATTACAAGAACGCATTCCAAGTTATTGTAAACTTTTTGTGAGCCCAGACTCATGAAAACACGCCTCAAACTACAGTCAATACTTGTGTCGGACACAAATAAACTTTTTAAGTTTGATTTTGACAGACAGCTGAATCCTTGTTTAAATATTGGAACCAAATTGCTTGCCACGGTTATCAAACTGCAAAATAGAAAAGACTACAGTGCAGCTGCTAATTTCCTTATTTATTCAATTTTCAGCAATAGAAATCAGATCAGTCTTTTCTCACGCAAAGCTAATGATTAGTTCGGTTTTCTTTTCTTCTCTCTCTGGGGGAGGGAGTAATGCATATTTTTCAAGCTTGGAAAATAATACTGAAGTTATCTCCTGCCTAGAAATTGTCTCGATTCAAATCTTTTGATGGGGGATCGCTAATTGAAAGGGGAACATATTAAAAAGATGATCAGTGTTTTGACCCGAGGTACGGTCTTGTTTGGAAAGTATCTTGAAAAACACTGGGGGTGGAACAAGTAAAGACACGAACGTCTTTCAAATGAAACCGATCGTGTCTTTAAGCAGTTTTAAATTGGGTGCAATCTCTGTGAAAGTCTTTTTTTCCGTTTTAATTAAAATGTATATTCTGGTATTAATATTGTAAGAAAAACATCGAAGAATAAAATCAGTTGATCAAAGAGGTGAAGCCGTGGAGCCACTGTGCCTTTGTGTTGGCGATGAATGTTTCCTGTTTCTCAGTTATTTTAAAAAAAATACAGAACGAAATTGCTCCAAAGACAAGACGAAATTAAGTTCCTTTGTTCGTCATTCACGCGCACTGAGCAATTTACAAATGTATTAACCGTTATCAATGGGAAAATCACACAACAATCGTTACAGAGATTTTAAGTTACAATGTTGACAGTACCAATAGGAGTTTATTTGGAAGTACAAATGCTAAATGTTAGTACCAGCGCCTGCTTACAACGGCGAAATTAAAGCTAAGTTCCAAAGTTTCTAAAGCTTCACACCTCTCGCATTTCTTGAAACATGAAATCCTTCATATGAATCTTCATATTTGTCCAGTGATGTAATCAGCAATTACATAAGACCGTGTCTCTAAGAAAACGTTAAAATGTATTGATATAAAAAAATTACCTAAAAAGGAAGTTACGTATAGTTTATGATTTAGAGTTCTGGCTTAACTTGTAAATATCTGATTCTATTTCCTGTTATACTGTAACGCATAAATTTAGAATTTTCTTGTGGTTTTTAAAATGGTCATTATTTTTAAAAACGTATGACCCAGCACTCTGTGAGATATTAGCATTTGATTTAGTTTCCTGTTTAACTGTTAGACGTCCATTTAGACCATAATTCATTGTCTTTTTCAAATGATCATTTACCTTAAAAATGCATTAAGAAGCTTCCAACGCTATCAATATTTGATTTAATTTCCCTTTTTACTGTTATGTCTCAATATAACTTAAATAAAGAACTATCTCATTGTCTTTACAAAAATGGCATAACGTTAAAAGAAAACATTACAAGGCTCTGCAAATATCATTGCTTGTCCTTTGGTAAAAAATAGCCATTAACTTTAAAAAGGAAACAAAAAGGGTCTAAAATATTCTTTTCAGCGTTAAATTGATTCAAAAGATGATGAAAGCCCGAGCCAGTATAGTTAAACATGACGCGGCTAAAATATTTGCTTTTCTATATATTTTCAGCGTGATTTATATTGATCTTATTCGAGAAAACAAAAAATACAAACGATGAAACAAATATGGCTTTATTAAAACTGTTATTTTTGGAAAGGACATTAAAGGTTCAGCCCAGACATCATTTAATAATAGACGGTAAGAGAGTATCTCTTAGGAGGTATATATGAATGAGTGCTCTCTTATTTTTCGAATACGATGCAAAATAGACTTTATAACACTAATTAAACAAATTTTAAACGATCGATGATCATGCTTGGTGACAAGAAAGAAAACACTCGCAGCAAGGCTAAAACAGTTTCTTAAACTGCGCACAAAAGAATAAGGAAATACAGTTACTAGAGTATATCTCAAAGAGGAGAGATATTGACAGCTTTATTTGAAACTGTTATAATTTATTTTTGTTTTTGTTCACCCGTCCATGTAGGCTGTACCATCACAAGGACAAAAAAATATTTTTAAGTGTTCTTAGACATGCAATATATGTTAAGTTTAGTCGTTTTATGTCGACGTTTACGCAGAAAGCGGAGTCATAAGCAGAAATCCAAGTCCTACTATGTTATATTTGTGTTTGCACCACGTACAAACCCAAACATTTTTGAAAGGAAAAATCGTTCTCATGTCGTAATATAGTCTCAGTATATGTCATAATAAAGGGAACTAAATCGTTATATCTAAGTAGCCGGCTTTTTCTTTAGGATAGGGTTTGTATAGAGGCGCGCCCGGATGGCCTTATGGTTAGCACGCGGGACTAGCCGAGGCCATTGCGTCTTGTTCTCCGGCAAGACGCTTTCCTCTCATGGTGCCTCTTTTCACCCAGGAGCATTAATGGGTACCGGTGAATTTAATGCTGGGGTCTAACCCTGCGATGGACTAACATCCCATCCGGGGGCGGGAGGAGGGGTTAGAACACTCTTAGTCGCCACGTGCTACAGAATTAGAACCGGACGAGCGCCAGCTGTATGGGCCGATGACCTGATTTAGTCTTAACTTTACCTAGGGTTAGGGTCAAATATCAACAGAATGAGGTAATCTTGTCAAAAGTTAATATGATGTTTTTCGTTCTAAACACTGAACCAGTTTTTTGCAAATTTGCGTGCATTACGAGGGTGAAAAAGAAAACGATTTAGCAACCGTAATTATATTGGTCAGAGAGCTCATCTTAAAACCGAGCGATATAATTCAGCGAGTTTTCTTGACAGGTTTACATCACAAGGAATTCTTGATTCATCTCTCATTCTAAGAGATCTGCGTAAGCAAAAAGTATAAATTCCTACACGCAAAGATGACGTGAATCCTAGAAGTTACGTTGTATATTGAATTCATTTTGATGACGGCGTTTCAGAATTCCTTTCGCTACAATGTAAAAGTTTAGTACTAGAAGGGAAAGAAATTATATGCCAACAAAGAAAGTCTCAACTTTTCCGTTTCAAATGGAGATTTCAAAAGTTTAAACTAGATAATTCGTGAAATACAAGAGGTATTCTTGCCGTCGATACAGTGAAAGTAGCCGGCTTAATATTAAGGTACCCAAACATGAAAAAATGAAAAAGCCTACAGTCGTACATGTGCGTCGAGTGTTGCAAGAACTTCCGCGTTAGTCACTTAAGTTAATGTTTCAGACCGTCTTTTGTATCTGTGTGATAAAGTGCGTAATCACTGAAAGGAAATCAGTAATTTTCAACTCCATATAAGGCAACTTTTTTGGACGAGTGAAAGCTCTAATATAACAAGTAAATGTAAGGGGTGAACCTTTATATCCAGTCAGTAGATTTACTGATATATTTTTTCCGATGTGAGATGTTTTTTTTTTGTAAAGGCTTGTGCAAGGTTAATACCAAAAAATACCATTACGCAATATCCATACCTTTCTAATTGTCCTCACGGTAGTTCTTCGTCGGGAAAGATATTGTGCCATGGCCTAGGCTCGATTACCAGGCGCTGTACGAGAAAGGAGCCCGCGCACGGGGAGGAAGGTGAACATGTCCAGGTTTCGTTAATTGTTCATAAGAGACCGGCAGGATTGTTCCCAAGGTATTTCTTGGCTAGGAATAAAGAGAAGTTAGATGAGATAAAGATAAGAACTTTATTAACGTGTCGAAGTCGCTAGCATACAATGTATACTAATTGGGGACACCTATAACATGCGTACAATTTAGGAAGCTGTTATAGTGAACTTCTTCTGTGTAGTGGGATGAGCTTTACAACGGTTCTTCTTCCTAAGTATTGTAACCTAGTATTTCTTTTAGGTAGGGGAGTTTTGAAAGCCAAGCACCTTTAGTCCTGGCTACGATACATAATCTTAACAAATAACTGTCAAAAATAATTTTTACTTTTCTTGAAGTATCAAAAATATAAGGTTAAGTCTACGTCAGCCAAAAGTATCTGACTTTGCCTGATATCACCCCAGTTTCCTTATCATGAAGCGACTTGGTGTATTTCTCACTCCCCCCTGGATGGGATGCTGGCCAATCGCTTGGTTACCCCAGCATGGATGGAGAGAGGCACTGTGAGAGTAGTTTCTTGCCCAAGGACACAACATAATGACCCTGGCCAGGACTCCCACCCAGACCCCTCGATCCAGAGTCCGGCATACAAACGATTAAGCCACTGTCCCTCTACAATAATAAGCGCTACCAAAAGTATCTAACCCTTGAGTAGCAGTGCTAAAAACCCGACCGCGCCCAACAGCACATTAGTAAATTTAAAAATGTGTCTCCAGTATAGCCCTCCTGCACTGAGAGTGCTGAACTTTGGTGGTGACCTTCAAATTGTTCCCAATTGATCGTGTACGCGGCATTAACGAAAACTTTAGAATATGTTTGAGACGTCTTAGGTTATTTCTAAAAGAATAAAAAAGCACAAAGGCAATCACGATATGAAATGCATCAGGCACCAATCCCCAAGGACGCGATGAATATAGATGGGCGTGGTTAATTAAAGCGGGAGCTTCGAAGTCCATTATACACTGCGATAAAATTTAAACCAAAAATTCCAGTTGGATCTGAGACTTAGAAACAAGGAAAAAAGTAAATAAATAAACACACATGATAAAAGGGGTGAAATCCCTTCCCACTCACTGCTTTCTTTGCAATTGTTCCTTCGCAAAATTTTAAAGTATAACTGGATCAATCCAATAAAATTCAATTAAGTCTTGATTAAAACATTTTTTTTTCAAGAACGGAGACGAAAAAGACTTTTTGAGCTGCTCCGAAAGGTTCAATATGTTTTGTCAGAGTTCTGGACGCGTTCCCAAGCTCTCCGTGTAATAAACACGTAAATATGTGCTTTTAAAACAGTCCTATAACTGTTATTGACTAACAAAGATCTTGACACTTCGCGTACGTACCTTCGGTCAGTACATAGTCTGTGCTTTACAATATGCAGTGGGGTTTTCAAAGAGATAAGATCTTTTGGTCAAGAGTGAACTCTTAAGACCGTCTGTATCAATTAGCCTGTTTGTTGCATCGCCAAAATACCTAGATGATATTTTTTCTTTGCTAATTTAAGGGCAATTCACTTGTGCAGTAGTCGCATCCTTATGGTATGTTTCAATTCTGTTATGACATTGCTGACGGTGTTATACAATAGGCCACTTTCGATGTATTAATATTCAGCTTGATAGTGAGGCCTAGAGGACACAAACAAAAGAGATGAATAAACATGGCCATTCAATTTCCTTTGTTTGTGTTCTCTAGGCCTCACTGCCAAGCTGAATTTTAATATATCGAAAACAGTCTATTGGAAAAATGGTGCACCGCAAAGTGTGTCATGGATAGAATGGATACTCGAGCGCCCTGATTACAGCTTAAAGAATGCTGATCTTTCAGAGTATGACTAACAATCGTGCGTTTTTTCACGCAGGTCATATTCTAGGGCTGCAGTCATGTATTCTACCGTCATAAACACCTTGAGAGGACTTAGTAAACACTCGCTTCTATACGTAGTTCTCGTGGTTGCATCATCAACTGTGTTTCATGGTAGTAAAACATATGGCCCTGACTTCTTCACCACTAAAAAAAAAAAAAACAAGCTGAGACTATTGAACTATTGAAGCTGAGACTATTAAACTCTTGTTTCGCACTACTCCTTTTGAAATGCACCGCAGTGCCAGTCTGATAAAACAGGAAGTATAAAACAGGAAGTATAGATATCGCACAAATCTGATAACACCATAAGTAACAAAGTACCGTTATATTGAGCAACGAGTAGCGCGGCGAACGTGATCTGATACATGCTAAACAGCGTGCATTGCCACATAAAAGACACGACATCGTATTTTGGGTGTCACTTTCGGCAATCAGCTGGACGGTGCAAGGCAAAGTTTGAAGGCGTTGCCTGCTATAGGCAAGAAAATGCAATATTTTTTAACCCTAGTGTTCAGCTTCAGTATAGCTCTGAGCTTTTGCCCTGTTAACTCTTTCCTTATTCCACAAGCAGGCAACGAAAAGTGCCAAGAGGTGAGAAGAGAGACTAGACAATTTTGCTTCTTGTAATTCCGACTATTGGATCAGTTATGGTGCTGTGTGTACACTTTAATTGGGGCGCACTGCTTGAGGTTTCGACACACGTCTGGGAAATATCAGAGTTGAGGAGTGTAAGATCCAGAGTGGCAGAAAAACAGACAAGACCTCCAAATAGTGACCATATAAATCGATCATATAAAACATACGTGATAACAGTTTTACCCAAGATCTGGGGATCCCTCTTAAAAACAAACAATGGCCTGTATGCTCTTGGGAAGGAGGCAATCCAGTGCATTGCACGTTGAAACCGTTCCACGAAAATACTCTCCATTTGCATTCGCATACTAAGATGTTTTTAAACGTGGTTATCATCTGTTTGTTTCAGTACACAACCTATGAGGATTGTGTGAAGGAAGCGTACATGGCGGCCGCAAAATGTCGAGTTTTAAGACTCCCATTACTCACGTTCAACATTTACGAGGTTTGTGATGGATATCAAGACAAGTTGAAACGCCTAAGTTCTTTTTTTAATACAAAACAGTTGCAATTCATTTGTAATATTTTTGTATTTCATAGTCTGTAAAGATCTTTACTGTCGCAATGGAGGCAAGTGTGCAGGACCCAACGCTTCTTGGTGCGCATGTCCGCCAGGTTATGCGGGAGCTTTCTGTCATAAAAGTAAGTGCTGGCTTGCTACTTTATATTTTATATTTTTTGAACGGAAAAGCTCGGAATGAAATCAAACAATGCAAAGCTCTCTGTTGACATTTAAGCAAACTTAGGTTCTTAAAGTACGGCGTAGCGTTCATTTAAGGTTGAAGATTGCTCGTAATTAGATTCAAAAATGCGAACTTGGGCTAAGTTAAGTCGTACTGCTGCGAAAGCTTAGTTTAGCTTAGCTTTGCCGAGAAGTTATTCCATAACGCTGCCAATAAGCATGTAAGATATTTCACTTCCAAGATGAAAAAAATTTTGGATGTTAATTATATGCAGTAGACAAATTAATGGTTAGTGGTTAGCAATAGTATAGATTTGAATGATTCTGCTAAGCAAGATCCGCTAACGGTTGTTCTTATTTCCTCTTGAAGGTAGATATGCAAGAAAGCCATGTAAAAACGGAGGCACGTGCATCAGTGAAAACCTCTGTAAATGTCCACCTCCATATTCTGGAGCTCAGCGTACAAGAAAAAGACTGGGAACCAAAGAGAGCCCGGCACCAAACGCACAGGCAATTCTTGACGCCGGCGACAGTGTAGGCAACGGCATGTACTGGATCCAGCCCCCTGGTGAAACGGCCCCGGCTCAAACTTACTGCGACATGAGCTTTGCTGGTGGAGCATGGATGCTAGCTAGTTATGGTTACGTTCACACAACGGGAACAAACTCCAACAACAAGGCCATTCCTAATATGAATAGTTCTTTGATTTCGCCTGGCTTCCCAGCCAACGCAGCTCCTCTCATGGCGTGATTAGTTTACCACACGGGGCGGTAATGACGGCAAATAACGCTCGTTACATGATCATGGCTGCGGGTAATAACCCAGCCACGGGCGGTATCAACCAATATGCATACGTGTACCGTATTTACCTAAAGAACAACCTTTACAAAATAACATTTGCAAATCATAACCGTTACAATGGCGGACAGCCGGGCCGTATGCATATCGTTGATTTTGTCGTTGAAGCGTTGAAAGGAGAAAGTGGCAAGTATGTGAGAAATGCCCTGGGGGAAGCACTGGGGGTGACATGGACCGACTCCTATCGCACCGCTTACGGTTTTAACGATAAGACCACGCCTTCTGCAACCTTTACCACGGGTCCCTTTTTTCCTAGTGTCCATTCGGGTTCGGGACGAAGCCCATATTCTGGATGTACCCCTACTAATTACGACCCTGATGTAGTGGGAGGGTCCCCTCATTACACACACCACGGATGGTTTACTGCTAACGGCTGGGACAAAACTGGCCAAACCTCTATCTGGTTTAAGTAAGGGGTTATTCCTAGTTATTGTTCAAACATCGGTTTAAGCTTTAGTAAGTTGATGAACTTCACTGACTACCCAGGTGGACCGGCTGCAGGGTGAAAGGGGCGGCGATGCTCATTGAAAATCTTAAAAGAAACCAATCTAGACGGGGCTCAAGCTTAATGAGAACTCTAAAATACCATTTTAAGGTAATTCCCCTGAAATAAAACTGCACATAGATTTTTGTTCAAACTTTGTGAATATTTATCATATGAGAACTTTAATTATAAAATACAAAAGGGGGTGCCCATGCTCGTTAGGGAGCTGTCAGGCATTAAAAATGTCCCATTTTAGCGTTATTTAATGCTTATTACAAGAACGCATTCCAAGTTATTGTAAACTTTTTGTGAGCCCAGACTCATGAAAACACGCCTCAAACTACAGTCAATACTTGTGTCGGACACAAATAAACTTTTTAAGTTTGATTTTGACAGACAGCTGAATCCTTGTTTAAATATTGGAACCAAATTGCTTGCCACGGTTATCAAACTGCAAAATAGAAAAGACTACAGTGCAGCTGCTAATTTCCTTATTTATTCAATTTTCAGCAATAGAAATCAGATCAGTCTTTTCTCACGCAAAGCTAATGATTAGTTGATTAAAATGACTGGAAAAAATTTGGGGTGCCCGAGCTCGTTAGTGAGCTATAGCCATTTTTCAACTGACAGAACTCAATATCAAGGCAAATCCGCCATGTTTTCAATGTGCGCGTGCACGAACGCGCGCTAATGACGCCATAAATTATGCGCAGTAAGGATGCGCAATGTAATACTGGGGAATGGCCTTAAAAGGGACACACAAATAAAATCTATAGAGGCTTTAGTGGCATAATGACATTGTCATCGAGAATATTTCTAGCAGTGCTGAAACTATCGAAGGACATGAAGAGATTCACGGGTCGGTAAAAACAATGGCATTCTCTCCTAAACACGTTGAGCACCCATAAGCGAAACAAATAACGTCGCCGCCTCCTGCACATTGTAGTCCCAGTCCTCTGATCGACGTGTCTTGATTTTAACACCTACTTTTTAGTTGATGTAATGAAGCAAGACTGCTGAACAAATCATCGCTTTTCAAAGGCATCTTAATGTTTTTGTATTAAAAAAAGGACTTAACAATATGTTGTCGTCTGTCATCATCTAATAATAGTGCACAGTACAGGTGCCCAGTTTAATTAGTTTGAGTTGAGAAGGATTCGTTTAGTTTTGAGTACAGCTAATCATTTCTAACCAAATTCGCAGTTTGTAGTCTGAGCAATTTAGAGATATCACAGATCACAGCAGAAAATAAAATAGATAAGCACCTTCTCGCTAATAAGGGCCTTTAGCTCACTACTCACAAATCCTCATCGGGCCCATGAGGACTCTTGAGACCGGAAGGGCCTTTAGCTGCCATCGTACAATACGGTAAGCTCCTCGGACGCTAAATCGAATTCCTACCTTGATGAATATTATTATAGAGCAAATCAGCTTTCTTAGATTTAGTTTATATCGTAGATTTTTAATGAGTCTTTAATCAGTGTAGTTCACCAAGAGAATATGATCCTTATCATATGCTCGAGTTCACCTAAATCACTCTTATAAAAAAAATAAATAATAATAAAAATGTTCTTGAGTTCACCTTAATCACTTTGGCCATGGGCTCCTGCTCTAGCCTATCACAGAGAGCAGAAACAATCCAGCTGTAATCGATGCGAAGCGCGGGAAAACGCATGCGAGCGAGTCACGATCGGTTTCGGTTTTACTTCTGATTGGTCGAGGAAGCGGCGCGAGCATTTTAAGCCAATCGTTTGGCGTAGTAATGCAAAACCAAAGCAAATGCGATCCACTTTCGACACTCACGTGGAACGGACTCTCTCAACGGGCGATTCCCTCAAGTAATGGATTCCACTTCACTGTGTTGTTAATACTCACAGCAGGGTAAAAAGACATTGTTCATAGCATCATGCTGTATTCCAAAATAGAGTGAACCCTAACTTCGATTCTTGGTCGCAATTTGTGACGTGCATAGCTGAGAGAAGCATTGTAACACCGGAAGTAATAAGCGGAAGTGATGACACCGGAAGTTTGTTTGACTAAAAAGCTAACTAAACGTGACCTCGACAACACTGTACAAAACGGTTTCATTTTTCGGATCACGTTCTCTTGCGAGCTTGCTGAGCTTACGATACGTTGAAGGGAATTTTGGTAAACGGTCGCTGTTCATAGAAAGTAAAGGGCAAGCACTTGAAATGGGAAGATATTTAGGCCTAGTTTTCAGTTGCTGTCTGACCATAAGTCTCTGTTCTGGGATCGGAAGGTTCTCTTCTGTTTCGTCGCTTACCAATCAATCGGACTTAGTGAACACAAAGAAGAATTGTCAAAAGGTGAGTTTAAAACATGTTTCGTTAAACTTAGTAGATATACAGTTGATATACAATTTGATTTTATTTAACAAGTAAGACGTTGTGCAATGGTGGAGGGGGGGGGAATCTTTCATTGTTTGTGCATAGTCTGCATAGGAATTCAGGGCAGTTTCTTGAGGCACGCAAACTGAACGATAAAAATATAATTCATGGGAAAAGTGCGAATGACAAATATTGAACGAAACTTTGAGGGGATGCAATATGATTGCCAGCTGTTTTCAAACAAAGACACAGCTTGTTTGGCGCTGTTTAGTAATATTGCACTCGCATTTCGTAATGGTGGACAGACGAGGGATATGACCCGGGATATGACATGACCTGTTACATGATATGGTATTCAAATCAGCACAGAGTAACCAAGCTCATGTGAGCCATGAGCATAGGCTGTGCGCAAGGACCTTCCTCCGCAACACGCTGGCCATGCGTTTTAAAGAGGATCTGCTTGGAACTTGATCTCTAGAACACACACAGAGAGAAATTCGTACTAACCGGTTGCATGTAAAAGGTCAATAAATAATAATAAAAACAGGTTGAAAAACGATTGAAAAGCTCTCAGATAGTCAATTATGGACCACAAATAGTACATGTGGTATGCAACCATTTGATGTTTCTTCACCGCCATTTTATATTTAGGGCCAGAAACCTTCATTCTAATCCCAAACTTTAACTTTCCTCTCGATTAGTCATATTTAGAACTTGGTAACGGAACTAAACTATCATTATCTTATCATTTCAGTACATGACTTATGAGGATTGTATGAAGGAGGCTTATGAATTGGCAGAAAAATGCCGGGCAGATTCAAGCCAGGCACAGCTCACAATTGACAATAAAAATGTTTGTGATGAATATGAAAAAAAGTTGAAAAGTCTATGTTCCGCTCACTGTGCAAAAGGTTAGTTGTCTTGTTTAAACGCGTGACATCTATGTCACAAAGAGCTACGTTACAACGTATAGCGTCACAAAAATGTTTTGACGTTTTGCCAATACCGTAAAATTCCGAAGAAAGATACCCTGAGGTTACACTTGTTTGAAAAACCTTTTCTTGGGCTTTGTTGTTTCCTCGAGGAAACTTCCATATTTTTCTACTGATGAAACGATCAAATAAGGGACCGTTCATTTTTTATGAGGGAGGGGGGGCTGGTGGAATTTGGGAAGCACCGTTTCAAAATCGCATGACCCCCCCTCAGCTTACCAATTTTTTCACATGGCCCCCCCTTATAGCGGTCATTTTTTGGGATGACCCCCCCCCACAAAAAAAATTGAACAAACAATATTTAGATTTCAACTTTTTTAATATTTCTCTATTATCCCCCTACTTCACGTTATTGTGCTCACTATGAAGACAATATTTACAATCTCTCTACTACAGAGAGCTGTTGTTTAAAAAACAAATCAAAAGAAAGAGAAGTCAATTTCGGATCTCCTAGTTATGGCTCGCCCTGAGCGTGTGGCATTTGGCCTCTCATTGGCATCTTTCTCATCTGAATTGATGAATGCAAGAATGACATCACTTGAGTCATCTTCTCCCCCAGAGTCAATGGCATCACTGTCATACTCATCATTGTCACTTTCATCCGTTTCGCTGCTGTCAGCACTTGCCCTGTTGTCATTTTGTGTCAATGTCCTGGCATTCCTCAGTGTTGGTTGGCCAGCTCTGAGAGGACTCTTCTGCTGCAAGCATGAATGTCTTACAATTGCCTTTACTTTCTCACTCTTGCTGCTTTTCAAATGCTGCTTCAGCCCGTGGTGGTTCAAGTACTTGTTTAGTTCTGGAACACGTAGCGTTTTAAGCTTGGTTAGATCTTCGAACAACTCAGTCCAAGGATAATCCTCATATGATTTATCTTTGGCGTCCCTACTTAACTTTGCCTTTTCTTCTGCTCTCTTTTTCCTTTTAAATTCCAGCACTTCAAGATGCTGAAGATACTCCACCACAAACTTTGATTTGACAATAAACTTATCTGCAAATAAAGCAACGCTCTCTGGGTCAGATAAAACCAGCCTGGCACTTCCTTGCTCTTTCTTCGCTTGGACCCTTGGCTGCCAGTCATCTGGATCACGCCCTTCTTTTGGGGTCTTCTGGTAGGAGAGGTAGTGGTATTCCGGTAGGCAGGAACGGTCAGGAACTTGTTTAGGGTATCTTTCTATGGGTGGTCCAGTCCATTCACAACAAAAAGAACAAATTTCTCCTACCTTTTCTTGACAGGACAACTTTAGAAACTCCCTGTAGTTCTCCCCCTCCTCGTAGTGCTCATTCATAAACTTCTCAATCTTACGGAAGTAACAGTGGCCTGGAACAGAGTCTTTCCTTGCTCCTGCATTGTGATACTGAACCAAGTACGAAGTGTTGTGAAAAAACTGGAAATCTGTTGATGTGTTGTGTGAAACACATTCTTACATTTAATTTACAGATGTCTTTATTTGGAAGGTTTTTTCCTCTACTCTAGTGATAGGCATGTATAAATGTTGCCCTGTGCAGGTAAAACGGAAAGCTGTTGAAGAACAAGAAGATGAGCCGGTAAGCGTTAATTTCTTGTCAGTGTTCCTATTTTTATCTGAACATTAAAAACGCATGTATGCTTCACTTTTATAATGAGAAACTTCTGTATTTTCCTATTGTAAAGATAGCACCTAAAACTGTTTGAACATTTTTAAAATAGTATGTGTCTTTTAATATATCGTTTGACTCAGGTCTACATTTCACTACACGAATACAACATTAAATGGTTACACGAACCATGATCATTCAATAATATCAGTTCAATATAATAAATAAAAAAATCGTCTTTCCTTTTCTGGTAGGTCACTAGTTCCTCCTCTGCTGATGATACAACCATACCTCAGGGTCTCCGGAAAACAAGCCTTGGCTATATTGTTAATCCAATCGGGAAAAGAGCGCATTACTACATGAGCATCATGAAAGAGGCTCATTCCAAAATGCGCAATAATGGCGAAAGCGACGAGTCGTTTAAGAAAAGGTTTACAGCTGAACGATCCAGGCAGTTTGACGTCTTACAAGCAAAAGAAGCAATCTTTCTAAGTGCGAATGGCTGTTCAGAAAGGGCGAGTGAGTTTTCCATGCCAGGGTACCGGTTGAAGCCCAGTGATGGAAGAAAACTGAACTTCTCCATCAAAGAGCACAGAGCAATCGTGGAAAAGTTGAATGTCATATTGAAAGATGTAAAGGAACACGAATCCACACTCTTTCAGTCCAATGGAAGGGAATTATTTCACCAATGCTGCAAGAAGCAGAATCACCACCAACCTTGAGCAGGAAGTCAGAGATTATGTTTATACCTTCATGTACCCTGAAGAGTACACTCTGATGGAAAGCATTGCTGCTTCTTGTAGCATTGGTGAAAGAGACTCCCATAGCAGCACAAGCGGCGACGAAGAACTCGACGACAGCGAAGATGAAGATGAGTGCCAGTGAAAGTTGCATTCGAAAATAACAGTGTTAAATACTTCTTTTCAGTAGCTACAAATGCTTTTAGTCGCCAAACATTTTTTAAAGCAGAAGGAAAGTTTGTAATAAATTTGTATCCTGCCTTCTATGTGTAGCAATTGCTATCTGTGGCAATTTTTTTGATATTCAAACATTATCCCATTTTAAAGTTTTACTAAAATATTTCACGCGACCCCCCCTTTTTCCCTTATTTTTTTGGGATGGCCCCCCCTCGAAAGCCATTTTTTTTCGCATGGCCCCCCCCCAAATCCCACCAGCCCCCCCTACCTTATAAAAAATGAACGGTCCCTAAATGCTAGCAATCCTCGCAAAGGGAAATGAAGCATGGAAGGACGCGGTTTTACAACAAAGTCAACGAGACGTCAGGTCTATCCAGAAAAACCTCCAATAAAATAAGATACCCCTCCCATCGTTACTGGTTCTCTCTTCCCCCTGTTAACATTATGACGAGCTCAAGCCTTTGTTGAAGCTGGAGTGAATATGTTCTAGCAGTAAAATAATTTTCTCTAACTTTTAAAAATCGTTTTTACTCTTACTCATTTTAGCGTCGTGTCTTGATTGTTTTGACAAAATGGAAAAGATCGTGGAAAACTGCCAACTATTTGCCAAGAAGATAAACTGTGGCCTTAATGATACAACTCAGGAATGCGAGGATACGAAGGTCTCTTTCACCAAATACTGCCGTACCAAGGAATGCCAAGGTTTGAACTACATTACGCTGCGTGTTTATGTCTATAAAACCAATGCCGTTTGAGATTTAACGCACGTACTGGTTGGATGATTGCAACGCGCACGCGATGTTGCTCATCATTGAAAAGAAAACGATGACAGAAGTCAGTTCTTTTGGTAGACACAACAAAGAATTGCAAGAGAAAACCTACAATTCCGTGTACTTTTGGGCCGAAAATTACTTTAACAAGTAGAAAATTACTCGTTTTACCTAGCCGCACCTGATGCAAACACGAGAGGGCTACTACCACATTCACATGACCTCACACAAAATGGCCTGTGAACAGGCTTTCTTGGTGATAGGGCGAAGAGAAAGCGGGAAGAACTGAGGGGAGAGAAGAGTCCCCCTCGGCCACTTCACTCTCACCCAGTTCCTTCTCGGCCCTTCTAGCCGCGGTCAGACCCTTTAAACCAGAGGGATTTCTCCACCAGTTACAGCACGCGCTATATCACCAAGTAAAGTTCTAGTATGACAACTTTCAGGGCGCGCATTCTTTCTAGGGTATTTCCTGACATTTTATGGCGATACATTGCAAACATTCCATTTCCTCAATATCAAAAAGATATTTCATGAAAATAGAAGGGCAGTGGCAACATAACAGATCAAAAGAAAACCAGCTTCGACTACCTTGTAGTCTTTTTGAGCAATGCCCAAACTAATGACCAGCAATATCGTTGAATTTTCAGTCTGCAAAGATCTCTACTGCCGCAACGGAGGAAAGTGCGCCGGATCCAATGCTGTATGGTGCGCATGTCAGCCAGGATTCACAGGAGCTTTCTGTCATAAAAGTGAGAAGTACCTCAAAATGGTTTGACGTTATATGTTGAATAAGATATTCAAAAAACTACTGACCAGTAAGAGAAAGGGAAACGAAGTGGTACAATTGAGTTGAATAATTAATCTGCGCATGAGTACTATGATAATCACTACCTATTGGTTTTCTTTTACAGGTAAATGTGCGAAAAAGCCGTGTTTAAATGGCGGAACATGTATTGGTGAAAACGTCTGTAAATGTCCACCTCCTTATTCCGGTGCTCAGTGTACAAGAAAAAGACTGGGAACCAAAGACAACCCGACACCAAACGCACAAGCAATTCTTGACGCCGGCGATAGTGTAGGTAGCGGCATGTACTGGATCCAGCCCCCTGGCGAAACAGCCCCGGCTCAAACTTACTGCGACATGACTTTTGCTGGTGGAGCATGGATGCTAGCTAGTTATGGTTACGTTCACACAACGGGAACAAACTCCAACAACAAGGCCATTCCTAACATGAATAGTCCCTTTGGTTTCGCTTGGCTTCCAACCCAACGCAGCTCCTCTCATGGCGTGATTAGTTTACCACACGGGGCTGTAATGATGGCAAATAACGCTCGTTACATGATCATGGCTGCGGGTAATAACCAGCCACGGGCGGTATCAACCAATATGCATACGTGTACCGTATTTACCTAAAGAACAACCCTTACAACATAACCTTTGCAAATCATAACCGCTATAACGGCGGACAGCCGGGCCGTATGCATATCGTTGATTTTGTCGTTGAAGCGCTGAAGGGAGAAAGTGGCACGTACGGAAAGTTTGCCCTTGGGGAGGCCCTGGGGGTAACATGGTCCGACTCCTATCCAACCGGTTACGGTTTTAACGACAACACCACGCCATTTGGAGGCTTTTCCAAGGGTCCCTTTTTCCCAAGTGTCCATTCCGGTTCGGGACGAAGCCCGTGTTCTGGATGTACCCCTACTGCTAACTACGAGCCTGATGTGGTGGGTGGGACCCCTCAGTACACACATCGCGGATGGTACACCGCTAACGGCGTGGACAAAACTGGTCAAACCTCTATTTGGCTCAAATGAAAAGTACATTTGAACTGCATGCGACATAAGTTACATAGTCTGTTGTATGATAAAAGTCGGAAATGTTGCATTACTTTCTAATTAGAAGCAAGCATTATATTGTCTACACAATTTCTGAAATATCAAACACAATAAACACGGCTCTAGCGAGAACATTAAAATCAATTCTTTGAGCAAAAAAAGGAAAACTGACACAGACAGCTGTGCTAATAAAACTCAAAGCAGCTGTATCTACACTAAAGGTCGTCCACCATGGGGATGGAACGACGCAATGACAAGGCAAAATAGAGAAAATGAATAACACAAATGAAACGTTCTAGTTACTTCGATTGTAAATCATAACTAGAATTAATTAATTAGTTAATCAATCAATAATGAAAAGTTTATGACGCGCAGTTTTTTCCATGCATGTGATGCTCAGTAGCGCATGAAAATTACCCAGCAGCTGTCTCTATACTAAAGGTTGTTCTGGTATTCTCATGTGCACAACAGATAAAAGGGCAGTCCAATTTCTGAGAGAAATCTGAATAAACGAAAGTGACGATATACCAGGTGTACCTTTTGTTAGTTAAGTTCAATAACCCTTTATATGGAAAGTGAATGCGGCTAAAAGTCTAGACATCTTGATTTGGGCTTCACAAAACAACACAAAAGACAGGTGAATATTTTTTTATGAAAATAAAATGCGAGACCTCATAACATATTATTTACCCAAGAATGACAGTACTATCCACGATCATTTACTCAGGATTTGCGAAAGAGAAACGAGGGAAGAAAAAAACAAATAATTTTTCTGTCTACCAAACGTGACATACATCTCTCAATTGCTTTGTCGGCCCTCAAAAGGTAGAGAAAGCCTTCTTAGGCAGCCATTCTGAAGACTGTTCCTCTAGTGCTAGCAACCAAGAGCTCAACATGAAACTCTTTGCAGCCCTGGTTTTCAGTTGCAGCATCGTTTTAAGCCACTGTTCTGTTCCTTCAGCAAGTGGTCAGCCAGACATCGTAAAGAGAATGGAGACATGCCAGGAGGGGATTAATACTGTAAGTGAGCAGTCAGTAACAAAGAGTTTGTTTGGCCAGTTATCACCGAAAGGCTGGAGAGGGATTCTAGAATTAAGTTTTAATTCGAGTGAAAATCGATGTGTCTTAGCATTCTTGGGACAATATCTTGATCCTGTGCTATACACAACGGATGAAAGTCAGAATAACTGATGATACAAATGTATGGCCTACTGAGTTTGAATCGAATTGATTTTATAATTTTTCTAAAAAAAAGTAATAGTTTTTGGCATGTTAACAGTACTTTTGGCCTTGCTTCATTAAATTATGCTTACCCTGACGAGAAAGAGAGAAGGGGATCTCTATCTCTACATTAGACTGAGATACTCAATGCGTTCAAGAAAAGTACGTAACATCAGGTATGTGTTAAATGGCGCTGAGAAGACGAAAATACAATTAAAAGCAATGCATTAGAGCACAATGTTGACAGCCTTCGTAGAACCAAGAAAACAAAAGTGGCCAGTAAAATAAAGCAAAAACTGCACATTGGTTAGGAGGGTAGTGTTTGATTGCTTTTACATTAACCGTTCAACAGTTTCATTAAGTCGAAGAAATGAACTTTTTTTCAGATTGTTCCTTATCAAGCACAAATTTATTACTTTTACTGATCCAGGCAAGATGAGAATTTACGATACGTTCTACTCTTCACGGTGTATATTCTTGACTTAAGGTTAATTCCTTATTTAAGTCAAATCGAAACACACGGCGAGAGGTCATTCTAGTTATGTGGCATGGGAGAGCTAAAATTATAACTACTTCCCTGGCATGGGGTGTTAGTCCAACGCCTAACGTATCAAACTTCTGTATTAAATCATTAGAAGGAAAACAGATTGAAATAGCCGTGCAGTATTGCACGGAGTTTTTATCAGCACACTTTAAAAAAGCATTAAAATATTGCTTAACAAGTCTTAACAATAGAACATTCCTCCACAAGATCTTAAATGAGCCTAAAGGGAGGAGTTGTGGTTTTGCCTTTGGTTTGATAACCCGTTTCTCTCAATCATTACAATCTTCAAAAGGTACATTGAATTGATTTAAAAGAAAGCTGACAAAAAATAATAAGAAGAAGAAAGATTAGTCAAATAATGGAAAAATGTACGTTTTGTGTTTTGTATTGACACCCCCTCTTTCAAACAGGGCGATACAGAACTACTTGGTGATCATGACGTTTTGCCATTAAACGCACTGCAAGGCGTTTTACCAGTTTTAGACATTGTTAAATTGTAAAGGAAATTTGAACAAGGAAGGCGTATTTTCAAAAACATGGCCAAAGTTAAGTTTGTCGCGCGAAATCGTCTCAATCTTCCTAAATCTTACTTTTTGATGTTTTTTGTGTTAGGAAACTATATAGTTTGAGGTTTTGTTGAAGATTATTGTGTGCATCAGAAAAATAGACTTAAATATCGCGACATAGCTCTTGAACTAAACTGGCACACGGCATGACCTGAATCGACAACTGAACTATCTACGGGTCAGTCTTTTGGAGCGAAGAACCTGGGAACGAGATTTACTCGTCTGATAATCTGAAGGTCGCTATACCCGAATGCAATAAATAAAAATATTTCAAAGTGTATTAACGCAGTAAAGTAGTTTCTTTTTTTTTTTTTTCAGTCAATCTTATCAGATCTGGAAATAACGAAAATCTATATAACACTTGATTGACATTTGGTTTAAACAAAAGATTTTTAAGTTCTTACAAAAAAACAAAAAAGAATTTCGTGAGAAGGAATGCTACTGAAATTGATTCAGCATGATTATTAAAAAGTATCTCGTTATTGCTAAAAGAGGTGTTGTGCAATATTTATTTCCTCAGTTGAATTTGACATCTTCATTGCGTGTTATTTAACGGCTTGAAACTCGCTGAAACACCTGACGACAAAATTGACAAATTACTGGTAACAAGAAATTTCAATACTCAGCAAAACTATCATGATTCGTACGTTTTAATTGTTTTTGGATGAATTTGTAAAAGCAAGGAATTTTAAGACCTTTTTCGCGTTTTTCAGTGTTACGTTGAATCAGTGTTGGTTTTGTGGTTAAAGGTAACCATTTTAGCAATGCATTCTGCTTTAATTATACTCAGAAGAAAAAGCGAGGTTCTCAAATCAAGGCACTAATTTCAGGGAATGTACAACTGGCAAAACTATTTTTTCAATACGGATTAGTATTTTTGGTCAAAAGTTTCTGAATATCGAACAAACGTTAGTTTTGTTTGAAACTCTGAAACGTTACTTTTTGACACAGAAATTTTGACGGAAGTAACATGAAGACGCATTGTTCACTATGAATGTATCATTTTGAAGTCAGTTATTATTTCTTTGAGAAAAATTAAGATTTGAAAAACACAAACCTCGACACAAAAACAAACGAATAACAGTGAGTACTAGCTGGAAAGAATTTCCAGGACCGCGAAAACAACTCCATACTCTTCCCGGTAACTTCGTCTGGTGAGCGGAAATTATTACTCACGAAAATACTTTATAGGCGTCTTATCCTTTCGAAATTGTTCCGAGGTTAAATGACTTTAAAATATAACGTTCAACCTCAGAGCAATACAGAAAGGAAAACACAGCCTTTTTCATTTAAAATGAGAGGTGATAGTCTTAGAGATATTGTGATCAAATTCATTTACGGAAAAAATCGTGACCCACTTCAAAGAAACAAAATTACAAGCTAACAAAGCCCTACAGCATCGCGTGATCGAGATGTTTCACGTTACGTACAGCAGGAAGTTCGATATTTAAGTTTATGATATAAATATAAATCATATTTGCTGACTTCACCAGGCTCTATAGCTTGTTCATTATAGGATAATCCCATATCAGTTTAATTTCAAAGTCAAGTCACATCTATATACCAGGCTTTACTTGAACTACGTACTAGCAAAACAAGTTCAAAATAAATACCAACTGCATTTTTTGGTGAATAGTCACTCGATATTTTCCTATCACTTTATCTTGCTTTGCTTAAAATGCTTCCTGAGCAACATACATTATGAAATCTCTTATTAATTCCCTGCGGGGCTTGTTTCTTTGTACAACTACTTCGGTTTTCTTTTCTTCTCTCTCTGGGGGAGGGAGTAATGCATATTTTTCAAGCTTGGAAAATAATACTGAAGTTATCTCCTGCATAGAAATTGTCTCGATTCAAATCTTTTGATGGGGGATTGCTAATTGAAAGGGGAACATATTAAAAAGATGATCAGTGTTTTGACCCGAGGTACGGTCTTGTTTGGAAAGTATCTTGAAAAACACTGGGGGTGGAACAAGTAAAGACACGAACGTCTTTCAAATGAAACCGATCGTGTCTTTAAGCAGTTTTAAATTGGGTGGAATCTCTGTGAAAGTCTTTTTTTCCATTTTAATTAAAATGTATATTCTGGTATTAATATTGTAAGAAAAACATCGAAGAATAAAATCAGTTGATCAAAGAGGTGAAGCCGTGAAGCCACTGTGCCTTTGTGTTGGCGATGAATGCTTGCTGTTTCTCAGTTATTTTAAAAAGAATACAGAACGAAATTGCTCCAAAGACAAGACGGAATTTAAGTTCCTTTGTTCGTCATTCACGCGCACTGAGCAATTTACAAATGTATTAACCGTTATCAACGGGAAAATCACACAACAATTGTTACAGAGATTTTAAGTTACAATGTTGACAGCACCAATAGGAGTTTATTTGGAAGTACAAATGCTAAATGTTAGTACCACGCCTACTTACAACGGCGAAATTAAAGCTAAGTTCCAAAGTTTCTAAAGCTTCACACCTCTCGCATTTCTTGAAACATGAAATCCTTCATATGAATCTTCATATTTGTCCAGTGATGTAATCAGCAATTACATAAGACCGTGTCTCTAAGAAAACGTTAAAATGTACTGATATGAAAAAATTACCTAAAAAGGAAGTTACGTATAGTTTATGATTTAGAGTTCTGGCTTAACTTGTAAATATCTGATTCTATTTCCTGTTATACTGTAACGCATAAATTTAGAATTTTCTTGTGGTTTTTAAAATGGTCATTACTTTTAAAAACGTATGACCCAGCACTCTGTGAAATATTAGCATTTGATTTAGTTTCCTGTTTAACTGTTAGACGTCCATTTAGACCATAATTCATTATCTTTTTCAAATGATCATTTACCTTAAAAATGCATTAAGAAGCTTTCAACGCTATCAATATTTGATTTAATTTCCCTTTTTACTGTTATGTCTCAATATAACTTAAATAAAGAACTATCTCATTGTCTTTACAAAAATGGCATAACGTTAAAAGAAAACATTACAAGGCTCTGCAAATATCATTGCTTGTCCTTTGGTAAAAAATAGCCATTAACTTTAAAAAGGAAACAAAAAGGGTCTAAAATATTCTTTTCAGCATTATATTGATTCAAAAGATGATGAAAGCCCGAGCCAGTATAGTTAAACATGACGCGGCTAAAACATTTTCTTTTCTATATATTTTCCGCGTGATTTATATTGATCTTATTCGAGAAAACAAAAAAATACAAACGATGAAACAAATATGGCTTTATTAAAACTGTTATTTTTGGAAAGGACATTAAAGCTTCAGCCCAGACATCATCTAATAATAGACGGTAAGAGAGTATCTCTTAGGAGGTATATATGAATGAGTGCCCTCTTATTTTTCGAATAGGTGGCAAAATAGACTTTATAACACTAATTAAACAAATTTTAAACGATCGATGATCATGCTTGGTGACAAGAAAGAAAACACTCGCAGCAAGGCTAAAACAGTTTCTTAAACTGCGCACAAAAGAATAAGGAAATACAGTTACTAGAGTATATCTCAAAGAGGAGAGATATTGACAGCTTTATTTGAAACTGTTATAATTTATTTTTGTTTTTGTTCACCCGTCCATGTAGGCTGTACCATCACAAGGACAAAAAAATATTTTTAAGTGTTCTTAGACATGCAATATATGTTAAGTTTAGTCGTTTTATGTCGACGTTTACGCAGAAAGCGGAGTCATAAGCAGAAATACAAGTCCTTCTATGTTATATTTGTGTTTGCACCACGTACAAACCCAAACATTTTTGAAAGGCAAAATCGTTCTCATGTCGTAATATAGTCTCAGTATATGTCATAATAAAGGGAACTAAATCGTTATATCTAAGTAGCCGGCTTTTTCTTTAGGATAGGGTTTGTATAGAGGCGCGCCCGGGTGGCCTTATGGTTAGCACGCGGGACTAGCCGGGGCCATTGCGTCTTGTTCTCGGGCAAGACGCTTTGCTCTCATGGTGCCTCTTTTCACCCAGGAGCATTAATGGGTACCGGTGAATTTAATGCTGGGGTCTAACCCTGCGATGGACTAACATCCCATCCGGGGGCGGGAGGAGGGGTTAGAACACTCTTAGTCGCCACGTGCTACACAATTAGAACCGGACGAGCGCCAGCTGTATGGGCCGATGACCTGATTTAGTCTTAACTTTACCTAGGGTTAGGGTCAAATATCAACAATGTGAGGTAATCTTCTCAAAAGCCAATATGATATTTTTCGTTCTAAACACTGAACCAGTTTTTTTGCAAATTTGCGTGCATTACGAGGGTAAAAAAGAAAACGTTTTAGCAACCGTAATTATATTGGTCGGAGAGCTCATCTTAAAACCGAGCGATATAATTCAGCGAGTTTTCTTGACAGGTTTACATCACAAGGAATTCTTGATTCATCTCTCATTCTAAGAGATCTGCGTAAGCAAAAAGTTTAAATTCCTACACGCAAAGATGACGTGAATCCTGAAAGTTACGTTGTATATTGAATTCATTTTGATGACGGCGTTTCAGAATTCCTTTCGCTACAATGTAAAAGTTTAGTACTAGAAGGGAAAGAAATTATAAGCCAACAGAGAAAGTCTCAACGCTTTCGTTTCAAATGGAGCTTTCAAAAGTTTAAACTAGATAATTCGTGAAATACAAGAGGTATTCTTGCCGTCGATACAGTGAAAGTAGCCGGCTTAATATTAAGGTACCCAAACATGAAAAAATGAAAAAGCCTACAGTCGTACATGTGCGTCGAGTGCTGCAAGAACATCTGCGTTAGTCACTTAAGTCAATATTTCAGACCGTCTTTGGTATCTGTGTGATAAAGCGCGTAATCACTGAAAGGAAATCAGTAATTTTCAACTCCATATAAGGCCACTTTTTTGGACGAATGAAAGTTCTAATATAACAAGTAAATGTAAGGGGTGAACCTTTATATCCAGTCAGTAGATTTACTGATATATTTTTTCTGATGTGAGATTTTTTGTTGTTGTAAAGGCTTGTGCAAGGTTAATACCAAAAAATACCATTACGCAATATCCATACCTTTTTAATTTTTCTCACGGAAGTTCTTGGCCGGGAAAGATATTGTGGCATGGCCTGGGCTCGATTACCAGCCGCTGTACGAGAAAGGAGCCCGCGCACGGGGAGGAAGGTGAACATGTCCAGGTTTTGTTAATTGTTCATAAGAGACCGGTAGGATTGTTCCCAAGGTATTTCTTGGCTAGGAATAAAGAGAAGTTAGATGAGATAAAGATAAGAACTTTATTAACGTGTCGAAGTCGCTAGCATACAATGTCTACTAATTGGGGACACCTATAACATGCGTACAATTTAGGAAGCTGTTATAGTGAACCACTTCTGTGTAGTGGGATGAGCTTTACAACGGTTCTTCTTCCTAAGTATTGTAACCTAGTATTTCTTTTAGGTAGGGGAGTTTTGAAAGCTAAGCACCTTTAGTCCTGGCTACGATACATAATCTTAACAAATAACTGTCAAAACTAATTTTTACTTTTTTTGAAGTATCAAAAAATATAAGGTTAAGTCTACGTCAGCCAAAAGTGTCTCACTTTGCCTGATATCACCCCAGTTTTCTTATCATGAAGCGACTTGGTGTATTTTCCACTCCCCCCTGGATGGGATGTTAGCCAATCGCTTGGTTACCCCCAGCACGGATGGAGAGAGGCACTGTGAGAGTAGTTTCTTGCCCAAGGACACAACATAATGACCCTGGCCAGGACTCGGACCCAGACCCCTCGATCCAGAGTCCGGCACACAAACCATTTAGCCACCGTCCTTCTACAATAATAAGCGCTACCAAAAGTATCTAACCCTTGAGTAGCAGTGTTAAAAACCCGACCGCGCCCGACAGCACATTATACCATGAGTAAATTTAAAAATGTGTCTCCAGTATAACCCTCCTACACTGAGAGTGCTGAAGCGGTATTTTGACATAGACGTGAGACTTTAAAGAACTTTGGTGGTGACCTTCAAATTGTTCCCAATTGATCATGTACGCGGCATTAACGAAAACTTTAGAATATGTTTGAGACGTCTTAGGTTATTTCTAAAAGAATAAAAAAGCACAAAGGCAATCACGATATGAAATGCATCAGGCACCAATGCCCAAGGACGCGATGAATATAGATGGGCGTGGTTAATTAAAACGGGAGCTTCGAAGTCCATTATACACTGCGATAAAATTTAAACCAAAAATTCCAGTTGGATCTGAGACTTAGAAACAAGGAAAAAAGTAAATAAATAAACACACATGATAAAAGGGGTGAAATCCCTTCCCATTCACTGCTTTCTTTGCAATTGTTCCTTCGCAAAATTTTAAAGTATAACTGGATCAATCCAATAAAATTCAATTAAGTCTTGATTAAAACATTTTTTTTTTCAAGAACGGAGACGAAAAAGACTTTTTGAGCTGCTCCGAAAGGTTCAATATGTTTTGTCAGAGTTCTGGACGCGTTCCCAAGCTCTCCGTGTAATAAACACGTTAAATATGTGCTTTTAAACCAGTCCTACAACCGTTATTGACTAACAAAGATCTTGACTCTTCGCGTACGTGCCTTCGGTCAGTACATAGTCTGTGCTTTACAATATGTAGTGGGGTTTTCAAAGAGATAAGATCTTTTAGTCAAGAGTGGACTCTTAAGACCGTGCGTATCAATTAGCCTTTTGGTTGCATCGCCAAAATATCTAGATGATATTTTTTCTTTGCTAATTTAAGGGCAATTCACTTGTGCAGTAGTCGCATTTTTATGGTATGTTTCAATTCTGTTATGACATTGATGACGGTGTTGTACAATAGGCCACTTTCGATGTATTAATATTCAGCTTGATAGTGAGGCCTGGAGGACACAAACAAAAGAAATGATCACGAATGAACATGGCCATTCAATTTCCTTTGTTTGTGTTCTCTAGGCCTCACTGCCAAGCTGAATTTTAATATATCGAAAACAGTCTATCGGAAAAATGGTGCACCGCAAAGTGTGTCATGGATAGAATGGATACTCGAGCGCCCTGATTACAGCTTAAAGAATGCTGATCTTTCAGAGTATGACTAACAATCGTGCGTTGTTTCACGCGAATGTAAATGTATAACGCAAGTCATATTCTAGGGCTGCAGTCATGTATTCATGGTTCTCGTGGTTGCAACATCAACTGTGTTTCATGGCAGTAAAATATATGGCTCTGACTTCTTCATCACTAAAAAAAGAAAGCTGAGACTATTGAACTCTTTAAACTCTTGTTTCGCACTACTCCTTTTGAAATGCACCGCAGTGCCATTCTTGTACAGATCTCATAACACAGGAAGTATAGTATAATGCACAAATCTGATAACAACTTAAGTAACAAAGTACCGCATGAACAACGAGCAGCGTGGCGAACGTGATCTGATACATGCTAAACAACGTACATTGCCATATAGAAGACACGGCATCGTATTTTGGGTGCCACTTTCGGCAATCAGCTGAACGGTGCAAGGCAAAGGTTGAAGGCGTTGCCTGCTATAGGCAAGAAAATGCAATATTTTTTAACCCTAGTGTTCAGCTGCAGTATAGCTCTGAGCTTTTGCTCTGTTAACTCTTTCCTTATTCCACATGAAGGCAACGAAAACTGCCAAGAGGTGAGATGAGAGGCTAGACAATTTTGCTTGTTTTAGTTCCGACCATCGGATATTATGCGTGTTGTGTGTACACTTTAATTGGGGCGCACTGCTTGAGGTTTTGAAACACGTCCGGGAAATATCAGAGCTGAGGAATGTAAGATCCAGAGTGAGTGTAAGATCCAGAGTGGCAGAAAAACAGTGACCGGATAAATCGATCATATAAAATATATGTGATAACAGTTTTATCCAAGATTTGGGGATCCCTCTTAAAAACAAACAGTCACCTGTATGCCCTTGGGAAGGAAGAAATTCAGTGATTCTACGTCTCATCATTCTTGTTTTCCTACAGAATTAGTCGAGTGTTAGAGTTAGCGGAAAATACTCCTCATTTGCATTCGCATACCGGCTAAGATGTTTTTAAAAGTGGTTATTATCTGTTTGTTTCAGTACACAACCTATGAGGATTGCGTGAAGGAAGCGTACATGGCGGCCGCAAAATGTCGAGATTCAAGACTCCCACTACTCACGTTCAACATTTACGAGGTTTGTGATGGATATCAGGACAAGTTGAAACGCCTATGTTCAACTCATTGCGCAAAAGGTCAGTTAAGATGAGACCCCTGTGATACTTATGTCACAAATATAATGTGTCTTAGCGTGACATGCGATTTTATCTATCATCTTTAAGGGATGCAAGGGAGGCTTATAACGGAGGGGTTGAAGTTGCACCCGAGGGAAAAGGTGTTTATATCCGTGATCAAAATTTCCTTCTAAATTATTAAGTGGTAGTTTAAGAGTTGATTTCTCGGCCAAGCTTAACAAATGCAATTACGCCAATCATTCCCTTGTAAATATGAGCTAACATAAAGTAACAATTAACAGTCAATACAAGCCGAGATACTTTTCTCCTAATACGCATGCGCTGCCTTTTTTTTTTGCGCCGGCATTCGGAGCCGCAATGAAATACACTGCTGTGCTAAAGAAATGCAACCGAAATTCAACGCTAACGAACGACATTTGTTTCCAACGAAATTTTAGAAGCCCTTTGTTACAACTGACGAGAAATTTCGAAATTTAGCCTGCTGTGTAAAACTTTGAAAGGAAAGTTTGCGGTAAACGATACACGCCAAGTGCGTTTCTCTTTTCCAGATTGAGTCTCCTTTTGATTATTTCCGACCTTGATCTATTACGATCGGTTCATTATGGCTGTGTTCACACTTGGTGCCCGAGCACTGATGACAAGGCACCGGCACAAAATAGTGTTGCGTTCAGACGCGCTAGTATAAGTACCCAAGTGCCATTTAGTGCCATAGTATAAGGTCAAGACCTTGTGCCCGGGCATGGGCAGTGTGCCCGAATTCTGGTGTGACTACTTGGTAAAAAGGTGCGTTCACATTCAGGTTAGTACCCGTCCAAACTCGTACTCGGGCACCGTGCTAGGGCACCAAGTGTGAACACAGGCTGTGAATCAATCCCGGTCGTCAGTACCATCAGATGAGCCAACTCGTAAAAGGCAGCCTACGGTTATGACAATTGTTTTCTTCCTTCTTTTAAGCATCTTGCCTGGAGTGCTTCAACAAAATGGAAATGATCGTCGAAAGCTGCGAATTGTTTTCCAAGAAAATAAACTGTGACCTCAATGCCAGTGCCTCAGCTCAGGAATGCGAAGAAACAAAGATTTCTCTCATCAAGTACTGCAGTAGCCAGGAATGCAAAGGTACGTATGGTACTTCACGTAAACCAAAAGGAATTTCAGTCAGTTAAAAAAAGAGCACGGTTTAAACCAGCCACTAACAACATATCGCCCAAGGAGCACACTAACTTTAACCCAAAAAATATTGCGCGTACAGTTGTAATTCATTTGTAATATTTTTGTATTTTGTAGTCTGTAAAGATCTTTACTGTCGCAATGGAGGCAAGTGTGCAGGACCCAACGCTTCTTGGTGCGCATGTCCGCCAGGTTACGCGGGAGCTTTCTGTCATAAAAGTAAGTGCTGGCTTCCTACTTTATATTTTTTATTTTTTGAACTGAAAAGCTCGGAATGAAATCAATGCAAAGCTCTCTGTAGACATTTAAGCAATCTTAGATTCTTAAAATACGGTGTAGCGTTCAATTAAGGTTGAAGATTGCTCGTAATTAGATTCAAAAACGCGAAATTGGGCTAAGTTAAGTCGTACTGCTGCGAAAGCTTAGTTTAGATTAGCTTTGCCGTGAAGTCATTCCGTAATGCTACCAATAAGCATGTAAGATATTTCATTTGCAAGATGAAAAAAAATTTAGATGCTAATTATATGCAGTAGACAAAGTAATGGTTAGTGGTTAGCAATAGTATAGATTTGAATGATTCTGCTGAGCAAGATCCGCTAACGGTTGCTCCTTTTTCCTTTTGAAGGTAGATGTGCAAGAAAGCCATGTAAAAATGGAGGCACGTGCATCAGTGAAAACCTCTGTAAATGTCCACCTCCTTATTCTGGTGTTCAGTGTACAAGAAAAAGACTGGGAACTAAAGACAACCCGGCACCAAACGCACAAGCAATTCTTGACGCCGGCGATAGTGTAGGCAGCGGCATGTACTGGATCCAGCCCCCTGGTGAAACAGCCCCGGCTCAAACTTACTGCGACATGAGCTTTGCTGGTGGAGCATGGATGCTCGCTAGTTATGGTTACGTTCACACAACGGGAACAAACTCCAACAACAAGGCCATTTCTAACATGAATAGTCCCTTTGGTTTCGCTTGGCTTCCAACCCAACGCACCTCCTCTCATGGCGTGATTAATTTACCACACGGGGCGGTAATGATGGCAAATAACGCTGGTTACATGATCATGGCTGCGGGTAATAACCCAGCCACGGGCGGTATCAACCAATATGCATACGTGTACCGTATTTACTTAAAGAACAACCCTTACAACATAACCTTTGCAAATCATAACCGCTATAACGGCGGACAGCCGGGCCGTATGCATATCGTTGGTTTTGTCGTTGAAGCGCTGAAAGGAGAAAGTGGCACGTACGGAAAATATGCCCTTGGGGAGGCCCTTGGGGTAACATGGTCCGACTCCTACCCAACCGGTTACGGTTTTTATGACCAAACCACGCCTTATGGAAGCTTTTCCAAGGGTCCCTTTTTCCCAAGTGTCCATTCGGGTTCGGGACGAAGCCCGTGTTCTGGATGTACCCCTACTGCTAACTACGAGCCTGATGTGGTGGGTGGGACCCCTCAGTACACACATCACGGATGGTACACCGCTAACGGCTGGGACAAAACAGGTCAAACCTCTATTTGGTTTAAATGAAAAGCTACTTTACTAAAGAAGGTTCCATTAGAGTAGATAGCCTACTGGACAAGAACACTCTTTAGAGTCATTACATTTTCGAACTCTCATCACTTCAAAGCCAGTTATTTAGTTATACATCTAAAATTCTAGAGAGAAAGATTTTAATCAGATTCGCAAACAAAATAAGCTCCCCTTAACCCCCCAACCTTGTTCCACACAGAAATCAGAATCTTGTGTGTAAACGATATCTGTAGACTAAGTTTAAGGTGTATCGCTTGTCGGTCATAGATTAGCAATAAGAGACAATCAGCATTCATCGAATTACTGCAGTCCTTAGACGTTTGCAGCGATATAGTCATATTCGAGAAACTTTATAATTCGTAATTCGGTCAACCGCAAGTCGCGCAATAATGTTTTAATTCAGGCACATGTCTCACTGAGAAAATAGAACAATTTTTAACACAACTAATGCAGTACAACTATACGCAATATTTTGGTGCGTGTTACTGGTATCTGTTCGTTATAAAGCTAACTTCAGCTTTGAAATTGGAACAGCGTTAGGGACTTGGCACATGCGCTTCGCCTTGAAAGGGGTCCTTGATATTTGCATTCTGTTATCGTTTAACAAGCAAGTACACTTTGCTTTCGTAGGAATGAAGATAGATCACTTAAACTTTAATTTGATAGCGGTAATAGCCTTGCCACAGCTTGTTTTATTCATTAAGATATACAACATGTCAAGATACAGAAGAGTTTTGAAAATACTGATAACTGTAAAGTACAAGTACTTTCTTTATTTCGCATCCCAATTTGCGTCCGTCATTCCGCTGTCTCAGTTCTTCTCGATGGGAACTTTGTTTCCAAGATCCCTTTCTCCCGCTCTCCCCCTCCTTATCATTTTGTTAGTCTGACAACATTTTCGATCCCATAGTACATTATAACCCACCCTCCCACAAAATTATGCTATGCCATTGTGAAAATTTCGTAGATGAAAGGATTTGCCTGTTGCCAAGGTTACAAGGAAGAAATTCAGCCTAGTCCGTTGTATGCAACGACGCAAAGACCAGAAAAAATACAGAAAATAAAATTAAAAATAAAAATTATTAAATTCTAAACCTCAAATAATACATTTCTAGCTTTCTGATTGGTTCACTGCATCTCGGTTGCCAGCCATTATACCTGCGTTTGACAAAAACTGGAAATGAGTTCGGCAAGTGTCGAAATAGACATGCGCACATACTAAGATTATGTCACCATTAAGGTTTCTGTCCGTTCAATTCTGCTAAGGAGAGAGAGAGCAATGGAGATCTTATTCATGCCACGTTCTTTGGGCTATAAAAAACGCAAACGGAGGAAACTTTACGGATACGGTACCGGAAGTTTTTGCAATATATCAATTGAAAACTTTACACACCTAGTAAAACTCAAGAAACATTTCAGAAGAAGTAACTGCGGTGATTACGTAAATGCATTCATTTCTACTCCATTTCGCAAATACAGTGACAACAAGGAAAAAGAGTGTTCATAGCAACAAGTGTTGCAAATAGAGAAAACTTCACGCTCAGAATACCCAGTGTTTTCCCGAATTTGGAACTAAAACCAGAATACTCGGAATACCCGCAATACCAGGAATCCTCGGAATGACCGAAAAATAATAAATTTAAAAATGTAATTAAATAAAAATAAAAATAAAACAATAACTTAATAATTAATTAAATACAAACTTTCTTCTGATAAATATGCAAAACGCAAAACAAGGAAACTTGCAAAATTTTGACTCGCCACATGGTCCATTGTCTTTGTTGATGGTACTCCTAGCGATTCTGAAGTGCATAGGCACTGTTTATCAATCTTGTGTTGAAAGATTTTTTTTTTTTGGTAAACTGCGCACAATCAAGTAGTTCAGAGACAGAGCTGGGAAACGGGCAAGTATTATAGAGGGTCGAGGGTAGAAGTATTCCTTCCGTAATTGTTGATAATAAGAAATGTTGACAAGATATGTTTAGACCGCTAGAGGACAGTCTGTTTCTGGAAAGCTCAATTATCTCAGACAAGTCAGAACGAGACCCGTCCACATATAGTTTAAAAGGTGTTGGCGGGGTCCACACGACTCCTGTAATTCACAAGTAATTTCTCAAGCTTTCATATATAGCTTAGCTCTTACTGGTATGTCTGCTAAACGTGCTGCTAAGTTAATACGTTTGCAAAACAGTTTGTACAATAGTTTTCAAATGTTAAGATCTTGTACAACAGTTTTAAGATGTAACAAAAACATATCTTCTTTCCTGCCTTCAACTGCTGGAACTTTCATGACAAGCTATTTCAGCAGAAAAGCAAATGGATACAAGACTACTCATCAGAAAAGATTTCATCTAAACTCGTTCCCGGAGCCTTTTCCCTGGCTCGGGGAAGCGAGGTTGGATTTCATCCGGCCTAAAAAAAATTAGAGTGTATAAATGAATACCGGCGAATTTAAAACGGTAACGAACGTCCCATTCAGGGTGGAGCAGAAATATTCTCGTCGCTTCATGCTCCAGAAACTGGGTTCGATTCAGGCTGTCTGGACCACTGGCCTGACGCCGATGTTTTTATTAAATCTATTATGTGCATCTCCAACAATGCCATACGTGGTTATTCATTTTACGTCACGTTTCTTTGTCAGTTTCCTTGTTTTTCTTTTTACATATTTATCAAAAGAAAATTTTGCATTTAATTATTTAATCTCGTTATTAATTGTTCATTAATTATTAATTTATTTTTATTTTAATGTTAATGTTACTTTTTTTTTTATTTATATTGTTAAAACTTATTTTTTTTTGGTCATTCCGGGTATTCCGGGTATTCCGGTTTGGGTTCCGAGTTCCGGAATTCCCTGTTTTCCAACTTACCGTGTTCTCGGCACCTCGTCTGGAACACCGGAAATTATTTATTAAGTCTAATTAGTACTTAAATAACGACACCGGAAGTTTTCGAACAAAGGAAAAACACGACAAAACGTGTACACCCTCAATAGCAAACGGCGCGGCTTTGTATTTCGGATCACGGTAATTTTCAGCAAGTTCAGTTACAGTTGCAGGCGAAGCTTAAAAACGGTAGCTGTTTTTGAAGAAAACAGGTGGTAAAAACTTGAAATGCGGAGATTGTCAGCCTTAGTTTTCAGTTCCTGTCTGGCCCTGAGCCTCTGCTCTGTTCAGTCTGTTCCTTCACTGACCACTCAATCGGACTCAGTTGTGAACAGAACGGAAAATTGTCAGAAGGTAAGTGTAACTGCAATTTCTAATTGTAGCAGCAATCGATTAGCTTAACTGAACTCCAGGTTCGGGAGCTGTTTTCGAGCAATTTAGATGTCTTTATCAATAACGGGGAGTGAGAATCGTGAGTTTGTGGTAGATGGTGAAAAACCTCAGTTATATAGGCGCTGCTAAAATCCATAAAGTCTTCGCTACCGCTATAAACAACCTGAGTGCTTATTCACCTTACACATCAGTCTAGGCGTGAAGTCTACAAAACAAAGAAGTCGTATCACGTCTATCAGTATACCCCAAATGACCATCATTGATTGGCGCCGCTAAATACGTTCAGAAGTTTGACGCAAACTGCAGTTAAGTATATATTTTCTGAAAGCCTAAGAATTGCAGATTACGAAGGTATATTTATTAAAATAAAGAAATGAAGGTTTTCCGAATTTAGCGCCCTATTTCTTAAAGTATAGAGGTTCACTAATCAAGTTCGTTTCCGGTCGGATTTGAGCCGGGGGCACGCGATCAACATTGCCATGTTTTCTTGACACCTTTCTCTGAACTGAAAACGGTGCCGGGAAATTTTGATAAGTTGTCTGGTTTGTTAATGGGCAAACATGCACTTTCTTTACTAAAATAGTCATAACTGTTAAAAGAAACAAAAAATAAAAATTCCCCTACACTGTTCTGTTGCCGGATTGTCGGGCAACATTCTCCCCAAATGTCAGCGAAAAACGGCGAAAACTTGCCGAAAACGAACTCAAAATGTGCGCTTCACTCGCTGAAATTTTCGTTTCGAGATACGAAGGAAAATATACTTCCCGCGTAATGAGATAATTACACAAAACGTGTCAAAATAACGACGCGTTGATCGATAAAGCGAAAGGGCTCGTATCATTACTAAGGAGCCCCAAATCTTGCCTCCGGCACGAAAGATCCTTTGCAAGATCTGAATTGCACTGCTCGTGCGTCCAAAATAGTTTTCGCTTCTGTTTGCTCCTTTCGATTTTTAAAACGAGGATAGTGCGCACTCTTAAACAACGAGAAGGAAGAATACTGATTGAGTTGAGATGCACCAGTCCAATTCTGATCGAATGTCTTTGAAATCTTTTTCCCGCGACTTTTTCCTCTGTGGTACTTTCTTCGCACTTGCTAATGGACAAAAACGTTTGGATTTCTTTGACGACATATTTACGTTTAAATCAACAATCTACAAACGGAGAACACTCCGAACAGCCCGTCGACTGCCAAACACTTGACAATCGTACATACGTGGCAATCTGTCACGCGACTTTTTAATGCAAGTTTACTTCTCGTAAGAAAACGTTTGAGATTATTCAAACTCAAAACTGAAGGACAAGCAATGTGAACAGAAAACCTCACCGAAAAGTTACAAAACTGAAATCAAAATTCTCGTTAATCCCGGGTTAGGTTAATCGGGCTTTGAAAAACCCGACCCATAATCGCCAAACCTGTAGTAAATATAGTGATCTTGAGTTTGTCATCATAACAAAAACTTTTTATTAATCAAATTACCTTCATCCAGCTACGCTGGAGTGCACTTGAAAACGTTTTTGGCTTTGTACATGTCGAGTAGAGTTCGTTTCAAAAAGGTAGCAGAGTAAAGAAAGACACGAACAAATCTGAAGAAGAGTTTTGGATTAACGTACGTGACCTTGAACAAGTGCTACGAGAAAGTAATAAAAACTTCAAAGAAGGAAACAAAATAACATAAATAATGATATACATATTGCATATTCGTCTTTTCACACACTGATCAACAATTCACAAAGGAACAGAATAATTAATTTTCAGCAAAGAATTTCCTAAAGATATAAGACTGAATGTCTCTCTGGGCCCTACCCTCAATTTTGTATCCTTGCGGTATTTTAGAACCTACATGACCAAGAGAAAATTTTCTCTTGACATGACCTAAGAAGGCCGTCGCGAAAACTTCTAAATAGAACTGTTCCCGTTTGTTGACTGCCGCTTTACTTTTTGTTTAATTCAGTACACCACTTACGAGGATTGTGTTAAAGAAGCGTCTATGTTGGTTGGAAAATGCCGGGGACAATCAAATCACTCACAGCTCAAGACTGACAATAACAAAATTTGCGATGAGTATGAAAAACAGTTGAAAAACCTATGTTCCGCCAACTGTGCTAAAGGTTAGTTGTCATAAAACCCTCGCGATATTTATGTTATAAACAACCTCCGGCCTTGTCAAAGCAAAACGTAGCGTGCAATCCCATTTCATGGTCTCCATTCACGAATGCGTTCTCGACATGACAAGAAACACACAACTGATTAGCTGTAGGCATGCGAGTAAAATCCCAGCTGTGATAGTAAGATTCAGGGCAGCTAGCTTATGAAATTTACA